>NC_085137.1:401875206-402125206 GCF_035046485.1 Aedes albopictus
TAGGGCTAACCCTCCTGAGGTAGTCATAACTGCGCTCATGATAGAACTAGCGGTTTTATCACAGCATTTTTTTGGTTTATGTTACGGCCACGAAATCTTGTGTTGGTTTTATGCATTGCCTCACAGTTTTGTGTATTTGTTTACAAAAAAATCTCTCCGACAACAACCGCAAATGCAAGTTTTATTGAAATGGTATATAATAAGTTGTAACGAATGTAATTGTTACATAGTTTTTTATATTTAATATTAATAAAGAAATTACACACAAGTTTTTAATATGTTCGTTCAAGTTTGTAGCTGCATACCAGCCTTCACTATGTTGCTTGTATGCTAGCTTGTATGTTGATTTTATCGTTTTAGCCGGTGGTGAGCTCTGTGTGTCATTATTAGAACCAGTCTGAGTTGAATTAATCGGGTTGCATATTCAAGGGCGCATAATCGATAATCCAGCAGCGATGCTCGATTAGCTGCTCGATTGATTTGAAAATTCCTGACCGGATACCATTTTCATCGGATACCTTTTCCAACCAATCAGAATTCAGAGAAATCAATAAAAGAAAAACCGGAAACCAACTTTCAGCCAATCAAAATTCAAAAGACGAAAACAATAGCAGTGGGTCGACTTTGGGGCTTTGATTTATACTCAAAACGAAATTGGAGTTACTCTTGTGGAAACCGTTGGCGAGTGAAGATCAGTTTAGATCAATTTTAAAGGTGTTTAAGCCAAAGTTACTCGCGGGTGATAGCATTTTTGAACGGTGAAGTACGTATAACTACATAGTGTTTGCAAAATAAGTTGTGACTAATTGTAATACTTTCCCTGACTACGTATAGCTATTTCGTTTTCGGTTTGTGGTTCATTTAAGTAAAAAAGAGTGTCGAGCAAAAATCGGTTGGATATACGGTAAGCTATTTTTTTATTTGAAAATGTGCGAGTGCTTGGGCATTACAATAGTTACGTTGAACAGGTGCCAAATCCCATTCAACGTGGGTGTTTGGGCAGGAATCCGAGTCCGTACCGTCAGGACACTCGGTCGTCGCTAGGTGGCAAGCAGCCTATCCACACCCATTCCGATTCCGGGGCCTATATAGTCCCGTCGAATCCGCTGTGCGGCCACGCTAGACACGACGATTGGAACCAGGACCGAACAACGAGTACGTCGACGCCCTGTGTGACCTTCCTACGGTGGAACCATATGCCAGCTGGCCCTCAAGTAAGCCCGTTAGATTTTGCACTCATGAGCTCGAAGAAAATCCCTGTAAATATTGTAAATAGCACAAAGTAAAAGTTAGTTCGTAGTCCTTTAAAGTTTTTGTTTAACACTCTTTCGCCTATTAAATCCTTGAATTAGAATTGAATTTGCATTTTTTTACTTCGTAGTTTGGGAATAGTTTTAGAATTAGTTTTGGGGTTCGTTTCTTGATTTCTTTCGTTATACTTTCACTAGTGACCGTGCGTCTCCATAAAGTGCTCGAATTTCGTTAGAAAAGGTAAGAGTAAATTTAAGTGGTTTTTGCTATTGGTATAAGTGAATTTATTTGAGTCTTAAGGTAAGAAGTTGGGTCTCCGGTATTGTAATTGTTCTTTGAGTTAGAGATTGATTGGTGAAGTGAACTGTGGAGTTTGGGAAATCCTACCTGCCCTGACATAGGAGTCTTTTGGCCGGACTTAAACCGTACCAGTGGCCCTTCGCAAGAAGGTGGCGCTTAAGTCACTGAGTACCAGTAACCGAACCCGTAGTTTTCCTTGCTTTTTGGACCTCGAACTAAGGAGTAGGTTACAAAGTGATAAAACCAATTCATGTCTACTTGCAAGTCTTTAATTGAAGATGTTTATAGCAAAAGTTATATGATAGTTTTATGGAACGCCACAGGTTCAAAGTAAAAAACTACCACATAAAACTAATTTAGAACAACTAGCTTTTTGACATGCTCGTATAAAACCAGGATAAAACATGAATAAACCTTCAAGGCATGCTGATTGTTACTTGGGATGGAATTACCGCAAAACACCGCTAAAGTAGAAAATTTCAATAATTAATCCTGCCACTGACTTAGCGGTTGTTGAAGTTACAGACAATAACCTGTTTCCGTATGTGTCGTTCTCACCACTGCACGTGAGTATCGAACACATGGTTGATCTGTCAAAATATTTGGTAACACGGATGTCCTGTGTGCACATATAATGCTAATATAGTGCTAAATAATTACTGACATCGGGTTATTTGTTACAGAATCTTACCGCATTTGGTGCTCTCGCATTTGATATTTGCGTTTTGAATGCACACAGCAATACAATTTCTGTACTACTGAAAAGGAAAAACGTATTCTTATACCCTGTTTCAGCAGTTTATACTAGGCAAAAAGCGGAAAATGAGTATAAATTCAAGAAAATGAATTTAAGAATAGGTTATTTTGAAAAAGGGTCCCTTCAAGATTGTAACCCCCTGGCTCCCACATTGGCAATGCAACTCGTGAAAATCCGGAACCAGAGATTATACGCACTATTTTTATTCGTGACTTTTTTGAACAACGCATTTCTTCTTCGACATGCATTTCTGCTTGGAAATGTTTGGAATTTGTGACATTAGTTTGAAAATCTCATATACTTATTTTGCATGAAGATTTGAAAATTACCAACTCTTTGGTACCGAACAAGTCGATTATTTATACACTTATTTTTACGTAAAAACCTCCCAGATTAATTCACCTAACGGCAAGGATGGGAACACTCACTTGCAGAGAGCAAGGATGGGATCACTCACTTACAGAGAGTTAC
This sequence comes from Aedes albopictus, assembly GCF_035046485.1. Classification (NCBI taxonomy): domain Eukaryota; kingdom Metazoa; phylum Arthropoda; class Insecta; order Diptera; family Culicidae; genus Aedes; species Aedes albopictus. Next base: position 401,877,986 of record NC_085137.1, read on the forward strand.
ACTCACTTGATGTTTTCTCAGCTCAGAAGCGTGCAATCAAGAAATGGTGTATGGACGACTTTTACCTTGTGGTTTTGTCTAGAAGTTTGCCTAATAGAGTTGGGGTCGCACACGCATACCGAAGTCGTGAAGGAGCTGCGAAGGCAACTCTCCACGAGGTGAATGTAAATTACACTCACCTCGTGGAGAGTCGCTTTCACAGCTCTGTAACGACTTTGATATGCGTGTGCGACACCTACTCTATTTGGCAAACTTTTAGACAAAACCACAAGGCAAAAGTCGTCCATACACCATTTCATGATTGCACGCCTCTAGGCTCAGAAAAAAAAATCAAGTGAGTGTAACTCTCTGCAAGTGAGTGTTCCCATCCCTGGCAGAGAGTTACACTCACTTGATGTTTTCTCAGCTCAGAAGCATGCAATCAAGAAAAGATGTATGGACGACTTTTGCCTTGTGGTTTTGTCTAAAAGTTTGCCGAATAGAGTAGGGGTAGCACACGCATACCGAAGTCGTGAAGGAGCTGCGAAGGCAACTCTCCACGAGGTGAATGTAAGTTACACTCCGTAAGTTACACCGTTATCCTTGCCTAACGGTGATAATGCCTTTCTCGTAGAATACGATCGTCAGCTCCTGCAACATCCACCAGCATAAACCATTAAAAATGTGAGCTTCTGAATAAAACTCTGGATGAACTCTATCCAAAATATCCAAAGAAAAATCTTGGCGAATCTCAGTAGGAACGCGTGGAGGAATTTCAGAAAGTATGACCCAGAATATATTTTTATTGAGGAAATTTCAATTCCTGCTGGTGGAACTTTGTAGGAATTGAAAAATAGGCAGTTAGGCACCTCGGTTAATCCTAGAAACAACTCATGGAGAAATCAAATAGAAGAATCATAAGAATAGGTAAAGTAACCCAAAATAAACGTCGAAAACATCCTGAACAAAAACAGTCCTGAAATGTAGCAAGACCTGGTTCAGAAAAAAAAATCACGAACTGGTGACAACCCTGTGGGCACCAGGTTCTCGGAACAGGGATTGCATTCCACACTGAAAATGCGCACAGTGCAGCTCATTTTCGTACTAAAACCGCGCACACTTGCAAACACACTGAGGAGCATGCCATCCGTGTCTCGAAGCACCTCTTATAGTGACAAATATGTCCAAAACGTCCTGAAATATCTTCTAGAGTAGTTGTTTTACAAAATCACAAAGTTTGATATGTAGCATAACCGGATTCAGAAAAAAAAAAATCTAAATCTGGCCATTTCCCCGGAGGAACCAGATTCCCGAAGTGTTCCTCTGGTAGTGGCCAATGCGTTCAACAAGTCCTAATATACTTTCTAGAGTTTTAGTTTTGCAAAATTATGAAGATTGGTAAAAAATTGTTAAATCCGTTGCAAATTTACTGAGTACCAGTCATTTGAATTTTGCAATTTTCATTGAAATGGGTATGTTTAGGGTACTTTCATATGAATCTCACTTAAAACAACAAGGTTTAAACCGCTGTTTGTTTTGTTCTTTAAAAAATGAGAAAACAAGTTTTTTCGAGAAGCAATTCACCATTCGTTTAATTAATGTTTACATCTATTCTAGACAATTCAGCCTTATAAACTGCAACTAAAATCAAAATAGGTGTACCGGAAAACGCTAATTACCGTCAACAATATCTTCAACATCATCGCATCGAAGTTAAAAACATTATCCTTTCAGTCAAAGGCAAACGCATCTCGGATACGAATGAGCAACGGCTCGTGCAGAAATAAATATTTACCAGATTTATGGTTATCATAAAAGCAAACTCAGAAGTTCCCTCGCTCAAACTGGTTTTGCTATTCCGACAGCAAGCACAACAAAGCCAGGTTCAACGTATTTCCCCCACAGCTTGTTCTTCGAATAAATACAGTCTCTTCAACTTCAACAGAGCGGCATATATAGGTGACAGATGAATGGACACATTTTGATTACTTCCGAGAAGATCTTCAAGCTCACTGACATGTTTGCGTGTCTGTATATATTGTGATAATCACTCACCGAATAACTCATGCCGGTAGCTATCCAAATTCAGTAAAGTTGACATGATGACTGCCGTACACTGCCACTCCGGTGATGACTTCCTATCACTTTTTCACACTTTTGCAAACAAACACGAACGCACACCTATTGGTGCTTATCACCTGGATGTCACTGAAACGGTGAAAGTCAACAGAGAATAGGTACGAATCTATTCTCCAACCGCACTAAACTGACGAAACTGATCCCCGACGACCTGTTCAACCAAGCGTGGAAGACCTTCGAGTCTCCCTGTAGTCTACACGCCGTAGTATGTGCAACAAATAATCCACGGAACGAAAAGTATTCTGCCAGCGACTAAGTAGTCGATTAAATTGCTCGCTCTCTTATCATACCGAACAGCCGGGCGCATAAAAAAAAACTCAAAACATTTCTTGGAATTCTCAATCGAAAACCCAACGCCACACACAGCCACAACAACTAATCAGCACTTTAACACATATGTTTTAAATATAGTGTGATCACACTTTGCTTATCTTCTCCGCAGCAATTTTGTATACTCTTAGTCCGTCAACTGATGCGCGATTGAAAGCTCTGCCCCGGTATCGCAAACATTTATCGACTTCCGAAAGCTCTTCACACGACGACCACGACGACGACAGCGAACCGAGATACACACGCGAAACCTGATGCCCGGCGCTCGACTAAGCAACTAAGCCGTTCAAGCTCAGGATCAACACTGACCGGGACGAGTTCGGCCGGCTACTGATCAAGTGCACAGCTCAGCCATCAGCATCAGGAGCACTTACGAAAAAATCGATCGTCAAGAACAGGAACAATCTCATCTGAATCACACACATGCGATGATCGGGTAATGTACAAAACTTAACCAAACAAGTAGCTAAACCGCGAATGCATCTTAATTAGCTAGCTGACGACGACGATGACGAGCACACAGACGCGCATCACGTTCAGCGTATTAACTGCTGCTGCTGCTGGCTGGAGCTGTGGATGGTTCAGCCCTATGTGTGGCGTTGCGATTCGCAGGTCCCGACCAGAAGGTTGTTACTGATGAACGCCTGATTTGGGAGATAGACTTATTCACAACCACACAATTTGGTTTAACATTTAGTAATGAAAGATCAACTTTACAACATAGTAGTAAACAGTAAATAACCGGATAGGAATGTAGTATTTAAAAAAATGAAGACCCCTATCACGCTCTGGTTAACCATGAAAATGATATCTGTATATTATAAGAAGAGTAAATAGCTTTAATCTCCGTCCGGTCACTCCATCTAGACGATCATTAGTTGACAAATAAAGCATAAGATCAGAGTAATTAAATGTAAGTTCTTCATAATCCAATATCTGAAGATCATCTAGAAAAATACTTTACCTACTTTTAGGGCATACCCGTCGTCAGTTTCGTCACTTAGTGTTTATTTTTTTCACAATGATTGATCGCGATCTTCTTTGGGCTGCAAAATGGTGAGTCGATAAGGAGAGTGTCCAACATAGCTCTGGTCCTCACAAGTTCCTACCTTCCACGGGTCAAGCGATGACAAAGACCGCCAGCTAAGAGTTGTGTGCTTAGCTGGTAGTGCAGCCTGGGCACTGTTGTCCTTCTGACTTCACCTAGATTGAGGAGGTACGATCCGAGTGTCTGTTCACCAAGGAGGTGCGGCTCAAACAGCGGCTGTTCTGGCATCCAGCGGCTGAGTAAGAAACGCTGCACCACGCCCAGCTAGATCCAAAGTGGTAGCCCCATCAACGTGATCGTCCCAGTGTTGGTTGGGACGTTAAACAGAACTGGCACGATGGCCCTCCGGCGAGACAGGAGTGTTGGCGTAGGCCCAATAAGCCACCCGTAAAAATCCCCATTGTGAATAACATAGGAGAAAATACGACTCGATACAATCGGCAAAGACCCACGCCACGAAATAAGGACTACGATTGGAAACTTGGAACATGGAACTGCAAGTCACTAGGTTTCGCAAGATGTGACAGGATAATTTACGACGAACTACATCCCCGCAACTTCGACATCGTGCCGTTGCAGGAACTTTGTTGGACTGGACAGAAAGTGTGGAAAAGCTGGCATCGAGCGGCTACCTTCTACCAAAGCTGTGGCACCACCAATGAACTGGGAACTGGATTCATAGTGTTGGACACGATGCGACAACGTATGATCGTGTGGCAGCCGATCTACGCAAAGATGTGCAAGTTGAGAGTTAAGGGCCGTTTCTTCAACTACAGCATCATAAACGTCCATTGCCCACATGAAGGGAGACCCGATGACGAGAATAAAGCGTTTTATGCGCAGTTAGAGCAAACAAACGATGGTTACTCGCCGCGTGACGTGAAAATAGTTGTCGGCGACATGAACGCGCAGGTAGGAAGGGAGGAAATGTACAGACCGGTAATCGGGCGAAACAGCCTGCACGCCGTATCGAATGACAACGGCCAGCGATGCGCCAGCGAAGAAGCACCTTCTTCCCCCGCAAAGATATCCACAAAGCCACCTGGAGATCACCCGACCATCAAACAGAAAACCAAATCGACCACGTTCTAATCGACGGTAAATTCTTCTCGGATATAACCAATATCCGCACATACCGCAGTGCGAATATAGATTCGGATCACTACTTGTTCGCTGTAGCATGCGCTCAAAACTTTCGACAGTTATCACCACGCGTCGAAGTCGAACGCCGCGGCTCCACATCGAGCAGCTGCGTAACGTAGAAGTGACTCAAGACTACGCGCAGCAGTTAGCAGTGGCCCTACCAACGGAAGAGCAGCTTGGCGCAGCTACACTTGAAGATGGCTGGAGGGACATCCGATCCGCCATAGGTAGTACCTCGGCTACAGCACTAGGCTTCGGGACTCCGAATCATCGAAACGGCTGGTACGACGGCGAATGTGAACAGTTAAAAAACGAGAAGAATGCAGCATGGGCGAGAATGCTGAAACACCGTACGAGAGCGAATGAGGCACGTTACAGACAGGCGCGGAACAGGCAGAACTCAGTCTTCCGGATGAAGAAGCGCCAGCAGGAAGAACGAGATCGCGAAGCGATGAAATAGCTGTACCACGCTAAGGACACACGAAAGTTCTACGAGAAGCTGAAACGCTCGCGCAGAGGCTTTGTGCCACAAGTCGACATGTGCCGAGATAATCACGGGAATATTCTCACGAGCGAACGTGAGGTGGTCGAGAGGTGGCGGCAGCATTACGATGAGCACCTCAATGGCGACGTTGCAAGTACCGAAGGTGGCGTGGTAACAGATCTAGGAGTATGTGCCCAGGACGAAAGATTTTCCGGCCCCTGACCTCCAAGAGATTGAAGAGAAGGTTGGCCGGTTGAAAAACAACAAAGCCGCTGGAGCAGTCAACTACCAATTACGATACGAATACCAATTACCAATTACCAAATACCAATTACCAATACGAAAAGTTGAACATTGGCTACTTTTTCAATTGAAATAGCATTTGTACAGTAATGTGTTCAGCATAATTCTAGTTCAGCTATAATTACTGTTATAAAGCAACAATTCAGCATGCATGCTTGTTAGCGGCTGGTGATTGTTAGTTGGGAAGCCAGCTTCTAAAATACGGAAGGGAAGATCGAGCAATGTAAAACGGAATTGGAGCAGAAAATTACCGGGGTTGAACAACAGTTGACCAACTTCAAGTCTGGATGCGAAGAGGAAATTAGGGATGTTTCCGATGCCGTGAATGACATACGCAGTGATCTGAAGCAAACGGGCCCCCCACAAAAACCTTTTTGCTTGCAAAACATTAACAAAAACAAAGAAAAGCTTATTTGCTCATGGCATTTGTACCTCCAAGAGGCCTCCAAATCCGTTCTGGCCCCGGGCCCCCACAATCCTTAATCCGGGCCTGGATATCTCAGTAACCAAATGTCCAATCAAAATAAAATTTCAGGGCCTTTTACAAGGATACTGTAGCTTTCATTTGGTGCTAAGAGAACCCAAATCGGTTGACAGACGGCTGAGATGTTTATTATAATACACTTGGTCAAAAATCTCTCAAAAGGTTAACCTGTATTACTCCCAAGTACTCTTTGAAAGATATCTCGATAACCAAATGTCCAATCCTAATAAAATTGTATAGGGTTGTACTAGGATGTTAAAGCTTTCATTTGGTGCTAGAAGAACCGAAATCGATTGACACATGACTGAGATATTTAGTATGATAAACTTCGTTAAAAATCTCAAAAAGTTTAGTTGTATAACTCCTAAGTAGGGTCTGGGACCATTTGGGCATGAGCACCTATTTTGGGCACTTGCTACTGTAGCTCAGCCAATTGACTTAATTTTTGAAATACGGTAAGATAAGCACAGTATCTAGCCATGTACAAAATTTCATAACAATTGATTTGTAATTGACTGAGTTACAGCAACAAGTGCCCAAAATAGGTGCTCCTGCCCAAATGGTCCAGACCCTACTCTTCGAAAGATATCTCAGTAACCAAATGTCCAATCCTAATAAAATATCTGGGCAATCTACTAGGATGTTGTAGCTTTCATTTGCTGCTAAGAGAACTCAAATCGGTTGACAGACGGTTGAGATATTCATCAATATGCCAAATGTCAAAAATCTCTCAAAAAGCTAACTTATATTACTTCAAAGTACTCTTAGAAAGATATCTCGGTAACCAAATCTCCGATCGTAATAAAATTCAATAGGGTTCTACTAGGATGTTGTAGCTTTCATTTGCAACTATGAGAATCCAAATAGGATCCAAGACGGCTGAGAAACGTGCGTGACTTTTTTTTTTGTAATAAACGCACACACACACACACACACACACACACACACACACACACACACACACACACACACACACACACACACACACACACACACACACACACACACACACACACACACACACACACACACACACACACACACACACACACACACACACACACACACACACACACACACACACACACACACACACACACACACACACACACACACACACACACACACACACACACACACACACACACACACACACACACACACACACACTATATTACGCAACGATGCTCTGGTCAAATTTTCAGCTCAATCCATTAACATTTAGGCGGTGCTAAACTCATTTGAAGTTTGCATGGGAGTTTATATAGGAAAACATCGTTTTTTGCATTTTTCTCATAAGGGGCGCTATTACTTAAAACACATAACCAATTATATAGAACTATAGTCTTATATGTGCCGAAAAACTTTGCCGAAGACCGCAAAGTCATCCGAAGCTCGTAAGAAAAGTTATTACATGCAGACCATCTGGTGGTGCTTAACACTTAACATGTAAAGGAATAACAATAGCAATAAAATCTCATTGAATGGGCTCGTACTGTCTAGGCTATAGCTTATTTCGCAAGTGTCTGATCACGTTGCGGTCTTCGACAAAGTTATTCGGCATATCTTAGGCTACATTTCTATAGGATTGATTACGTGGTTTAAGAAAAATTAGTGCCTCTAAAGAGAAAAATGCAAAAAATGATATTTTCCCATATAAACTCCAATATTAACTTCAAACGAGTTTAGCATCGCCCAAATTTTAACGGATTGAGCTGAAAATTTTACCAGAGCATCGTGGCGTAATATAGAACGAAATGAGGAGGGGGGCCATCGAACTTTTTGACATGTGTTTTTTTCCAGACAAGCTTGAGCCACCCTAACACACACACATACATACACACACATACATTTGCTCAGTTCGTCGAGCTGAGTTGATTGGTATATGAGACTCGGCCCTGCGCTCCTCAGATCGAAAGTCCATTTTTCGAGCGGTATTTATACCCTTGTTATGGGTGTAAGAAGGGTAAAAAACTAAAAAGGAATTTATTGAAATACTGAAATACGAAAGATATCTCAGTAATCAAATGTTCAATCGAAATAAAATTTCAGGGCCTTCTACAAGGATACTGTAGCTTTCATTTGGTGCTAAGAGAACCCAAATCAGTTGACAGACGGCTGAGATATTTATTATGATACACTTGGTCAAAAATCTCTCAAAAGGTTAACCTGTATTACTCCCAAGTACTCTGAAAGATATCTCGATAACCAAATGTCCAATCCTAATAAAATTGTATAGGGTTCTACTAGGATGTTATAGCTTTCATTCGGTGCCAGGAGAACCCAAATTGGTTGACAGAAGGTTGAGATATTTATTATAATACATTTGGTCAAAAATTTCAAAAAGCTTAGTCGAATAAATCCTAAGTACTCTTCGAAAGATATCTCTGTAACCAAATGTCCAATCCTAATAAAATTTCTGTGCAATCTACTAGGATATTGTAGCTTTCATTTGGTGCCAAGAGAACCCAAATCGATTGATACACGGCTGAGATATTTAGTATGATACACTTTGTTAAAAATCTCAAAAAGTTTAGTTGTATAACTCCTAAGTATTCTTCGAAAGATATCTCAGTAACCAAATGTCCAATCGAAATAAAATTTCAGAGCGTTCTACTAGGATGTTGTAGCTTTCATATGCTGCCCAGAGAACTCAAATCGGCTGACAGACGGCTGAGATATTCATCAATATGCCAAATTTCAAAAATCTCTCAAAAAGCTAACCTATATTACTTCAAAGTACTCTTCGAAAGATATCTCGGTAACCAAATGTCCGATCGTAATAAAATTCAATAGGGTTCTACTAGGATGTTGTAGCTTTCATTTGCAACTAAGATAATCCAAATCATCAGACGGCTGAGAAACGTGCGTGACTTTTTTTGTAACATACGAACACACACATACACACACACAGACATTTGCTCAGTTCGTCGAGCTGAGTTAATTGGTATATGAGACTCGGCACTGCGGGCCTCGGATCGGAAGTCGGTTTTTCGAACGGTTTTTCGATTTATACCCTTCTTATGGGTGTAAGAAGGGTAAAACAAGACACTTGTTAACTCGATTGCGCCTAAAACTGAAGTGCGCGTTTATTCAATTTAAAATTACTCCTAACCTACCATCAAAGCCCTAATTGCTGACCTAGCTTTCTACCAACATGCCATCGGTGCTATCGTCGTCGTCGGCGTCGTCATCATCGTCGTTGCTGCATGCGCAGAACAGTATCTAAGTGCAACGTATTGTGTGGTGTCGGATTATGCTAGGGAAGCAGATGGATTGGACTGGTGACGACTAATTGATTCCAACGTGACTGCTACTTGTTGTTGTTGTTGTTGTTGTACTTGGCTTAAGCGATGGGCCAAGTCCCTTAATGATGCATCCGGCCTCGAGGAGTGGTCTTTAACTCATATATTCCTAGGATTACTTACTAAAGGATTCAAAACTATTCTAACACTTAATAGGGTATGTGTGCCATCGTAATCATCTCATGCTCCCATATTCATCCTTTTCGAAAACAAGCAATTAACGACATCGATTGATTCCGTTCTTTTTGTTTTCATGGGTGCTCACTTCTTACAGAAAAATACAAAAATAAGAAACAAAACAATCAGCGTTTCCAAGCGAACCAATACCCTATTTACATTAATTTGAAATGACAGCAAACAGAAAAAAATATTTGAAATCAAATTTAGTAAAGATAAACTGATACCAAATTTTGATATCAATTTGTTGCTGAATACAAATCATGCTTTTGATTTGCTGTAATTTTGTTGTTGGACTTTTCTCGGTTTCACCCCCATCCCAACTATGTATACGTTACATGTGAGCGCCTATGTTGGTAGCTATGATTGACGATATTTTTTTTGATTGAAAAAAAATTCCACCACGACTGGCCGATATTAGTAGCATATAGATTTGCATTAAACATTTTCGGAGTTCTGTATTCCGCTATTGACCCTCATAGATCACACATAGCATAATGGGAATACAAACTACCTTCAAACATGTTGAGCTTAAAATGTAAATCCCAAGGTTATCATTTGTATGATAATATTTTTCTTGCTACAATTTCATGCTGATGAAGATCTATAGAAACACATCATCCCACGTGTCATGATCTTCGAAGATTTACTACTCTCCCCCACTCGGGAGGAGACTCATTTGCGGTCGATCGTCGTGTGATTCCCCGGACAGAACCACTTGTTTGCGCTTTCGTTTCATTGTATGGAGAACAGTGGCTCTCCTATAGGGCCTCGTGAAATGACATCATCATTAGTGCCGCCGTTCGTCGTTGTTCTGGTGAATTGTCCGCGTCGCCATATAGTTCGCGCAGCAGCAGCCGTAAGACTCACGCACTCACTCTCGCTCTCGCGGCAATCTATACGCGAGCAAAACTATCAGTATCACAAGTGGAGAGGAAAAACTTCCTAGAAATGAACAGCAATCCCTCCATGTAGGAGCTATTTGGTCCGCATAGGTGGTAACTTAGACCGAAGCGTATAGGACATAGGTACATATATACACACGCTCTTTGAATCTGGAAACGCATGGTCGTTAGTAACCATGGAATGGAACCAATCAGCTTACACATGCCATGAGTGACGGGCCCCCATTTAAGTCGTTGAATGGAGTATATACAAGAAAACATGCAAGTTCAAGGAGAGTAGATGAAAATCGTTCAACTACCTAAACCTAAATGGGATATCTTATCAAAAAGCAATCATCCAACGATAAATCGCAAGTTTGTTGGTAACTTCTGCGAAGACCCAGTCAGCATGCTCTTACAGCAATTACAGTAGACGTTCGATAACTGCAACATGTTTACGTTTCACTTATCGAATGAAATTCGACAACTGCAACAACTGACAGACGTCAAAGAACTGTCAGTTGCTGCAGAATAGAGGTAATCACGTTCAAATGTATGCGTGCCTTTTTTGTAGATGTAGTTGTAAAACTGCGAGGAAAATATTTGCACTCTTGCCCCGGACGTTAGTTTTATCATTATTTACCCGTTTTACCCAATTCGATAGGGTAATATTTGCATATGCAATCTGAATAGCCTTTCAATCGGCGTGCACTTTTGTGTGAGGAAAAATTTGCGCTAGTGTTCGTGTGTTGAAATGTCACTTATCTCTATGCAACCAATATGCATTCGGAAAACATCGCACTGCAACAAAACTGCATGCGAAAAACATTGCATGGCTGTTGACATTGACCAATCCAAATTCCTATGTGGTAGTGGTTTGTGTTCAGATTTCCCGTGCTAATCTATCTGTAAGAACTTTGTAAACATCTTTTGTTCTCACGTATATGGATAGGGTTGCATTAGGTTTCGTGAGACATTTTTTGGACAACTCAATTTCATTTTGACGGATAGCGGTGCGATAACTGCAAAATTGTTGCACTTAGCGGACTTGCACTTAAAAAGCATTGCAGATAAACCGTTTGCACCGATCGAACGTCTACTGTATTTACGTATTGTGATACAGGGTGGTCCTTACCTGTAAAAAGGGATTTTTAATTTTAGCGTTTTGGTTGCGTCACTTGGAAAAATTGTGATACTGACTTATCGTGGTCGGTCTTCTGCACACTTTGTCACTTGAAGAAGGATACACCAAGAGGCTTGAGATGGAGACGCATGGTAGGAGAAAGAAGTGAATAACGCCACGTGGTCTAATTAAATGTGTCGCTCTCCATCCTCGGTCACGCCCACGGTGCTCTTTGTGCTCCACACCTTCTTGTGCCAACCGAATCGGTAGCGAACACCAACATTGCAGGGTTGTTGTCCGGCATTCTTTCAACATGCCCTGCCCACCGTATCCTTCCGGCTTTGGCCACATTCGGGATGCTAGTTTCGCCGTAGATTGCAGCTAGCTCGTGGTTCATCCTTCTCCGTCACACATAAAGTTCTCCTACACACCGCAGAGGCCCTATCATCCAGCACACAGAAGGACGTGCCAACATGGGGCCTCCACCTGGCCCGACCTTGCCAAGGACCCCTTTCCAACCACGGGCTCGGATCCAACCTAGTAGACCTATGCCACGATAACAACGCTACCAGGATTTCCTCTCCGCGGCCACTTAATCGCTGTAAGGGTCGATCTCGACCGCAGGTATGACCTACATACGAAGCCAACTCCGAATCCCTGGACCGCCTCTTGTGTCGCATCTGAACTAGCCATTCTCCGCGTCCACGCGCCACCTCCTCTGTTGACCCCAGACGATGTGGGTAATAGCCGTTGAAACGACGTTCCAGCCAAACAAGATTGTCCGGAGTTGTGTCCTCCCCTCATGTGACAAGCATACGGTCACGCATTGTGCGAAAACGCGGGCACGCACGAACAAAACGCCGTTTCCGAACCCACATGCCCAAAACGGTGTAGATACTGTCGTTCATTCCGTTTTTGTCAACACTAAAGTTTTTGTCAAATTTGTTTCCTCGAACACGAGTTATTTATAATTTAATATTAATCTTTAGGGCAATGAATCCATGAATGAAGTGTAGAATTAGCTCAATGTTAAAATACACGTTAATAAAAACAAAAAAAAAATCCATGAATGAATTTGAAGCAACCACCGTATACGCCACAGTAGCTTCCATCACATTTCAAATTCAGCTGTAAATAATTGTAATTTATGCTTTCTTTCACGCATAATTTTTCTTCTTATTTGAACAAGAGAAAAATTAACCCAATAGTGCAATAGAAAAATTAAACCGAGTCAATTTAATTAATGAAAATCTGACAGGAGGTGGAAGGAAGTTACACGTGAATATCAATACCATCAACAACAATTTTGTCGTTTTGTAGAATGGCTCGATCATTTTTACACTACAATCTTTTTTACAAGACTTTTTAAGTGAAATAAATTTCACGCGATTTTTAACACGATTTTCTTGAAATTACGCGATATTCTAAATTCTTTTCTCCTGGTCGCTATTTCTTAAGCCTTCAGTACACGCTTTGCCAAGTGTGCAAACTTTTCCGCACGCATCAACCATCAGCAAATCATACGATTGACATTTCCGTTGTTTTGTCAATGTTGAGACCACTGTTGGCCTGGCGGAAAAAATTGCACACTTGGCAAAGCGTGTACTGAAGGCTTTACCGACGGGGCTTAAATTTCTACCGGAGATCTCTCTTGTTATCCGTGGTTTTCTTTAGTAACTCCTACTAGCGAATCTACCTTGTATTCCTCCAGATTTCTTAATGGATTTCTTCTGAGAAATCGCCACGAAATAATTCAGAAGTTCCTTTAGTTGAATTAGTCTTTCAGAAATAAGTTTTTTCTAGGGAAGAGGAGTCTAGGATTTCTCCTGAAGGGTTCCAAGAACAAAAACTAAGAATTCCCAAAAAAAATCCTAAAGAAATCCCATCAGTTCTGAAAGTATCCTTCGAGGTAGAATTGGATGATTTCTTGAAAGAACTTATACAAGAGTCCTAGAAGGAATCTCTCAAAGATTTCCACAAGGAACTTCTGGAGGATTCTCAGGAATAACTCCCCCAAGATTTCTATACAGAACATCAGGAGGAAACTTCTTAAACATTTGAGGAAAGAATTTCTGAAAGATTACTAGACACTTCTGGGAGATTCCCAGTAAACGCAGTAAGAAATCGGGGTGAATTATATATTATATTATTATATTATATTATCTTTATTTGTGAGATATTCAGCCCAAGGCTGATTCATCTAGTAGTCATGGGGAATAACAAAGATGAAATATGGAATCCTCTTGGAAAATCTCTGGCAAGTATTCCTAATAAAAGTTCCAGTAGGTGCAGGTGTTTCAACTACGCATAAATACCAAAACAAAGTCATGTAGGAATCCTTTAAAGAAACTATTGGAAGGAGAACAATCCAGAAAAAATATTAAAATTAACTCTTTAAAGAATCAAAAAAAAGAACTTCTGATGAAATTCTAGAAAAAACTATTTAAAGGAATCCCAGAAAGAACCTTTGGAGAAATACCAGAAAAATTTTCTGGAGGGATTTCAGAAAGTAATTTTGAAAAAAATCCCGTAGGAAATTCTACAGAAATGGAGAAACTCCTATACAGGTCGGACTCGATTACCCGGAGCCGAGACCTGATGTTTTTCAAACACCTGATGTTTTTCTGGGGAACGGAACGCTCTAAAAAGCTGAAATATGGACATTTTGTCAAGGCAACATTAATAAGTAATCAGCTGCAGTCAATCAATATTTCAGCTTGTTTCAGCATATACAGTATGCGGCAGGAAAAAATGCGAAAGTGTTTTTCAACTTCAAACCTCATTTTCGTCCATTTGACATTAATCAATCTATGTTTCAACGTTCCATGATCTATAATAGGCTAGTTTTCTGAAAAGTTAATTAAAAAATTTCCCATTTTGGTCACTAACCTTTACAGGGCGGCGCCTGAAGATGAAGACAACCAGAATTTTCAAACCGAAGAAAATCGCACAGGTCGCTAAATTTCGCATCTGATAAAACAAAATTTTTGATTTTCTCTACAATATCATCAAATATATGTACTTATTTCATCTGCTATGTGAAACTACATGGCTCTGGATCAGTGTGGTCTGGTTGTTCATCGAATTTGAGCTAATTTTGTTACTGTTATAGTCATTTTGTTTAATGACCATTGGGCGCGCAGTTTATTGATATCCGCAAATTAGGCCTACATTATCACATGTTAAACATCAAATGTGCTCATTTTTATTTTTCTGTGCTAGAATATAGACATTGACTGATACACTGTCATGAAAAAATAGTCATATATATCCCATATTTAGCGTGTAATAGTGCCTTGAACCTTTCGCATTTTTTCCTGCCGCACCCTGTAGTTTCCAAGATTTATTTTTGGGAAGCGCCAAAACCCGACTCCGACCTGCATTCGAGTTCGACCTGCATTTAAAAAGTGAAATCCTGGTGAATCTTCAGAGCACCTCACAACCGTCCACCAAGAGGTCTGCGTCTTATCCCTGCATATTTGGCACGCAGCAAGAAGCCGTCGTGGAATGTGTTGAGCTTCTGGTAGAACTTCCATGTTTCTTGGGAACGGCACAGCATTTCCATTCTTCTTTAGAATGACGCACCACACTGTCTTCAGCCAGAGGCTGTACGGACTGAACATATCTAACACTAGACAACGCACCACACTATATACAGGGTGCGGCAGGAAAAAATGCGAAAGGTTCAAGGCACTATTACACGCTAAATATGGGATATATATGACTATTTTTTCATGACAGTGTATCAGTCAATGTCTATATTCTAGCACAGAAAAATAAAAATGAGCACATTTGATGTTTAACATGTGATATTGAGCTTCTCGAGAATTTTTAGCATTTCGACAAGTTTCTCTTCGACCACTAGGTTGCGCGCCAGGGTATAATGTGTGTTGGGCACTTTGCGACGATTAACTCAAATCCGCACACCAGCGCACAATTTGCGCGCCGATTGCCTATGCGCCAAGTTTTTCACTAGCCAAATCACTATTAATCAGTGGTTTAATGAAGTTAAAGCGTTGCTACCGTCAATAATATCTTTGTTGTACATTATTTCCAGACATAAGGAAGTTCAATGTTTTAGACAAAAAATGGAACCGAACCCTAAGAGAGATAGAGCTCTTGGCGCGAACCATTTTGACACTTGTTTATTTACATTTTGTATGGCGCACAACCCGGCGCATGGGCTGTCGGCGCACGAGTTGTTGGCCGGTATGCGGATTTCAGAAAAGATTCGCAATAATGTAGGCCTAATTTGCGGATATCAATAAACTGCGCGCCCAATGGTCATTAAACAAAATGACTATAACAGTAACAAAATTAGCTCAAATTCGATGAACAACCAGACCACACTGATCCAGAGCCATGTAGTTTCACATAGCAGATGAAATAAGTACATATATTTGATGATATTGTAGAGAAAATCAAAAATTTTGTTTTATCAGATGCGAAATTTAGCGACCTGTGCGATTTTCTTCGGTTTGAAAATTCTGGTTGTCTTCATCTTCAGGCGCCGCCCTGTAAAGGTTAGTGACCAAAATGGGAAATTTTTTAATTAACTTTTCAGAAAACTAGCCTATTATAGATCATGGAACGTTGAAACATAGATTGATTAATGTCAAATGGACGAAAATGAGGTTTGAAGTTGAAAAACACTTTCGCATTTTTTCCTGCCGCATACTGTACTCCTACTGGAGTGGAGATCGATTATCGAACGCACACTTTGTGGCTTAAATACACCTAAACCGCGACTGGCGACGCTAACCGCACGACCACGGATTCCACCTGGCTCGCACTCCGCTTCTTCCACGCGTTAACGTTTCTCGTTGTAACATTTCACGTACTGCCGGGTTCCGTGCTGCAGCATTAGCGCCCGCGGTGTATTCTTATCCCCCTTAAACCTCTGCATTTCTCGTCAAACCATTCGTTCCGTCGACTCCTTTCCACATCCGATTATGCTTTCGGTTGTGCGTGGAAACGTTGCCTTGAGATTGTGCGCTTATGCTGAGGCGACATCCGGTTGCTTCAGCCGGTCTAGGTTATACCGTGGGTATGCCGTCGTCGGTTCCGTACATTGTTGATGACGGAGTGTTTTAAGCGCAGTTTGACCATCACCACCTAGTGGTCGGAGTCGATGTAAGCGCCACGATAGGTCCTGACGTCGATAGTGTCGGTAATGATAAGGGAAACTGTGTTGGAAAAAGGTGATAATTGGCCATGTTTTTGAAGGTGGCGAAATCGATGAGTCTTCGCCCGTTTTAGTTCGTCAGCTGGTGGGCGGTGAACTTTACAATCGTCGGTTTGAATTCCTCCCTTGGTATACCTTAGCGTTTAGATCTACTATGAAGATCTTGGGCAACGGCCGTACTCGCGTTCGAGGCCTGAAACGGGCTCAAAATCTTTTTCTTGGGATGCCAGGGTTGATCAGTGTATTTTTGCGTGTCATGAAAAGAAGAATGCTTCACGCTATGTCCAAAGGGAAGTATTATGAAAAGTGAATGTACCTCAAAGTTTATTCGCTAGAACCGTATTTCTAGATTCAGAATAGTCCTGTTCAACGACGTAGGTTGAACTTGCTCGAAGTTGCTGCATCCTACTCTTACCCATTTGTCAACAAACGGGAAAGAGCGGGATGGAGCAAGTTCGAGCAAGTTCAACCTACGTCGTTGAACAGGACTAATATGTGCGATTTAAAATAATCCATCTTGGGGTTTTTTCCCATACACTTTTACATGGGACGAAATCAACCCGAGATGAACTAGCCCAGGGCTAAAAATCTCGTTAATACAGATAAAAAAAAAAAAAAAACCTTAAAATGACTTTTTTCGCCATTTGTATGGGAAAATAGGGAAAAAATCAAACAAATCGAAAAACCCAAGATGAAATATTTTAAACCGCACAGATTCTGAAACTAGAGGTCCAAACCTACGATCCTATGGAATAACATTTGAGGTACATTCGATTTTCATAATACTTTCCTTTGGACATAGCGTGTGCTTTTAAGTTCTTCTCTTCAAGTTTAGAATTTGTGATAGTAGTAGAAATAACATACAATATAGCCTTATTTTAGTTCTGACCGCACCTTTATTAATTCCATGTAATCAGGTATCAAGGTGTACAAAACGGTACATAGCAGTGTTGTAGAAATTTAATAAAATAGTTCAAACATACATGAACCGAGGAATAGAGTATAGTAGCGTTACATTCGACCTATCGAATAAATTATATATCATTAGCCGGGCATGGTTCTAACGGTTGGTGGGTGGTATAATCTCTTCAAATGGAAAGCAAAACATTTGCAGTTAACAGTTATAATGAGTGTTATTGAAACAGTTGTGTGCAAACAACGTCAGTGTGTGTAAATTGATCAGATGTTCTACATCTACTCTTACTTTAAACTTTCCTAAAATATCAACTCTGCTCCAAGGCACTAATTGAACTATCAAACTTGCGTTCGCACGTTGCTTTTTTATGAATAAATATAAAGAACAGTACAACCTAGCTTTAAAATGATGATTTACATCAACTTGTCAACATTTCCAGGTTAACATGCACTACATACTACACCTCTGCGTGCTATTATGTACGAAGAATTCGGAAAACTACCGATGATATACTCTACAATCCGAGTGGTGTCCTCTAATCTTAGCTTATTTCTATCGTAACAGCATCATTGAATTGAAATTTGTTCGTCATCTCCTTCGGGGAATCTCAACAGCTTAACAACAGGACTCCCTCTTGATCCGCAGTCAGGAAGCCGCCTTAACCTTGTCGTCATGCGTCTTGGCCGACGATGGTGATATCGCTACGGCCTTACTCTTGTGACTGGTTGTTCCGTTAAGTCGTTCCCGTTCCTCTCGCATTTTGTCCCTCAGCGATTTCAGCTTGTTCGGACTGATCACGTGTGAGGATGGAGCCTTTCGAGGACTTTTCGATTTCTCGGGGCTTTTGTTCTTGCGGGACTGCTCCCGTTTGGCCCGAGTTCCGTTCAGCAGTTGGGCCAGGTCCAGCGAGTGCCGCCGGGCAATTTTCGGCATCGATTTTGTTGGCGGTGATTTAGGCTTGGACGTCGCCGGTTTAGGAACAGGTTTTGGGGTGGCCTTGGTGGATGTCAACTTAGGCGAAGCGACAATGGGTTTAGGTTGCTGTTTGAGTTTAAGCTGCTGAAGCTTCTTCCGGGGCTTGGTTCTGAGTTTTGACTGGGGAAATCTGGAGTTGACCATGTTGATTCTCAGAGTGGAAAGTAACGTTTTTAGTCGTCTTTCTTGTGGACTTTCTTCATGATCTTCTACGTGTTTGTCCTTTTTGGGCTTTTCTGCATCCAAATCGACTTTTTCCACAGATTTGCTGGCATTGGTGGACAAACTGCTATTGGAGCCTAGAATGTTTTGCACGTAATCCTCATCGCCTTGCATGCTGATGTTTCGGCTGTCGACAATCACCATTGCACTTTCACGACCATCGGAAGAACCGCTATTTTTGCTGGAACTAGGCGAAGACTCAACTACTATGTTCACGGTGCTGTTTGTTTTCCCCGAAGAAACGAGGGTCACGTCGGACACCGGAGCAACGCCATTACCCGCAGTTACTGAACTCAATGGCGAAATTGTCGAATTGGACAGAAGGTCTCCCGTTTCAGAGGACTGCTCCACCGTTTCCGGGGTTTCCACTTTGATCCGAATGGGGACCAGCCGAGGCTCGTACGTCCTCTCATTGGTCTTCGTCCCTGCATGGTTTGAAGTCGACTGTGGAACCTCGAATATCGATGAGGAAGATGTCGAGTTGATGCGCTGGTTCGTTCGATTGGGCAGAAGTCGTTCCGGGACGGCCGTTTGGGTTGTTGGTGGTGCTCGAATGGCTGCGACCGCTGGCAGGGCACGGATATCTTTCATTATGTCGATTCCATTTTCGATGAGATACTGACGCAGCTTCGTGTCTGATTCGGTGGCCTGTCGTTTGAAGTTGTACGCCACGTTCAGCTGGACGATGCACAAGTCGCAGATCATCGGTGGAAGGTTTTCCATTTCGTCAATCTGGAAGAGAAAGGCAAATGAAAAATAGTTATTGAATAGGTTCTTAATGTGATAATACACTTCATTCATGACATTAACGGCCGTTGATGTCAAGGAATTATACCTATATCCGATACGGTAAGCTCACGGACATTCAGCATGATCATTATGATGAGAGTAACATGTTCAACTCCCTGCTGGTCCAGGAACTTTTCGAGAAGAAAATGTTCGTGATTTCCTTGGACATAGAGTATCCTCGTGCATGAAATTGGTTGAGGAAGCTCTCAGTTACGAGTTTCGACTGTCAAAGTTACGCCCAAGACCGAGTCAAGGGCAAGCAAAAAGACCTGCTATAAGGGTCTTTGTCTGAGTGCTAAAGAAACCCTTTGGAGTGATGTCTACTGGGTCGTGATGGCAAAGACTCAGGGTTTGATAGCTCCCACCGTGCAATTTCTGGAGAGGATTGTCGAGGATCTATTTCCCCTTAAGACCACTGGGAACTGGTGCTGGCGATGAGGGAAGGATCGCCGATAACGAGCTTGCACGGATTACAAAGTCCCTAGCGTAGGCAAAGCCCCAGGCCCGGACGGAGTTCCGAATCTGGCCTTAAAACTAGCCTTTGCAGAACTACCGTGAATCGCATACCAGTCCCGTCTTATACTTATGACACACATGTGATACAAGAATCACTGTACAATTGCGCTTGAAATGAGTGCCATACTGAAAATTCTCTCAGTTCAAGTAAGTCTTGTTAAAATTTACTTGACACTGCGTACCGTTGTACAGGAACCACACTCGTATCACATGTCTGTCCGGGGTATTAGCTGGATTTCCTATGCAAATAGGACAAATACGCTCATTCCCTGTTGTGCACTTGGACGAGTCGGACGTGTGCTCCGTATCTCACCACGCGATAGACCTCGTAGAAGTAGAGTTTTTTCCCCCGCAATTGCGGAAGGTTTTTTATATCGTGCGTTCTCCTGCTTGTGCGAAGTGTAGTGTCGCAAGGTGGTATCCAGCGCAACGCGGAAGCGAGGTGCTTGCATCATCGTACATCAAGGTCAACGAATAATCGCATCCAAAAGTCATCATTATCGCCATCATCAGCCCCTCCGTCAACAAAGAGGACGGCGGCGACGGGTGCGAAGGCAGACGCGACGGACAGCTTTACCATCTGCCTGCCTGTGATAAATATCTACCTGCTCCGGTCAGATAAGTATCACTCTTTCGATACACTCTTTTGTCCGCCCAATTTGTTTTGATCGCTTTTGTCTATTGTATCCCCAGTCCACATTCGACCACGTGCTTTTTTTTGACATCCATAACAGTGGTTCCCAAACTACTGTATACGGGTAAGGGTGTACAAACTGTAAATAACAGAACATTTTTTTTTTGTTTTTTTATTAGCTATTTTTTCTTTTTTTTTCAATACCGTTTTTTTTTTGCATCCTACAGGGTGCGCTAAAATAAACATAAGAATTGAATTCGTATATTATTAGTACAAGTTTTTTTTTTTTTTTTTTGCTTTATTTTTTTTTCTATATATTATTAATATTGTTTGGTTTACAAACCAAACAGTTGTCGTCCTAAGGAAGAAAGTGCACTGTAAATACTTTAAGGTTTTTCTCTTCCCCTTTTGCACTTTTGAGTTATTTTCCATAAATTTGTTTCCACATGGACGATTCGATTGGAGGCGAAACGCCTCCCAATGATATCATTGCTCGTACGCGGTTTTATCAGCCATCTTCGCCTGGACCTTGGGTTGTCTATTTCCGGCGCAAATGCAAACCATTGAATATGCTTTCGATTTCTCGAGAGCTGACGCGTAAGTATCCTGGGACCGTTATTCACCAAGTGAAAGCATCCAAGCTGCGTGTTACCGCACCTAGCTACAAAGCAGCAAATGAAATTGCTCAACACGAAGCGTTTACTGTTGAATACGCGGTCTATGTGCCAGCACGAGAAGTGGAGGTGGAGGGGAAGATCCTCGACGAAATGCTGACATGTGAGGACATCAAGACCGGCTTTGGTCGATTCAAAAATAGGTCAATTCCTGATGTGGCTATCCTAGACTGTAAACGCTTATCTAAGGTTTCCATGGAAGGAAATAAAAAGGTGTACTCGCCTTCAGCGTTTTTTCGAGTGACTTTTCCAGGTTCCGTCCTCCCGGAATTTGTTGTAATTGATGGTGGTTTTTACCCAGTGCATCTTTTTAGGCCGAAGGTTTTTAATTGTACCAAATGCAAGCAGTTTGGTCACAGTGATAGCTTTTGCGACAACAAGCCCCGTTGTGGCAAATGCAACCAAGCTCACTTGGAGGACTCTTGCACACAGGAAGCGGAAAAATGTAGCTACTGTGGCGGAGATCCACACGACTTGCAAGTTTGCCCGGCTTACAAAAGACGCATTCGAAATGAGAGTCGCTCTATCATAAAGCGCTCCAAACAGACATATGCGGAGATGGTGAAATCTTTTAAAACACCAGATTCCGTGTCTGAATCAGCTGTCCCAGTTGAAAATCCCTATCAGGAGTTGTCTTCCGATGATCAGGACGATGGCGAAACTGATGAGGGTGGATCTCTTTCGGAGGTACACGCACCTGGAAAAAGGAAGTCATCATCTTCCCCGGGATTGCGCCGAAAGGTCTTTTTAAAGTCTTCCCTCAAAAGTTTGCCTAATGATAAAGGAGACGGGGTAAACTTAAAAACTCCGAAGAATCAGGTTCCTCTAGCTTCAGCTCCATGTTGTAGCAAGAACCTGTCACCCCCGTCTCCGCCTGTTAAATACACTTCAAAGAGAAATAATCGACAAGGTAGCAAGAAAAAAGCTACCAAAGTTCCTCGCAGTTCAAGCAAGCCTCCTAGACCCAAGCGAGGACTGTTTACTTTTAGGGTTCTCGTGGATCGCTTATATAATGCCCTCAGCCTTCCAGAAACATTAAGAGGCATTATTGATATGTTTATACCTACAGTAGAAGAATATTTTCGGAATCTGACACAATCATGGCCCCTCCTTGCTGCGATCATATCTTTCGATGGATAATTCATCAAGTGAGGTACAAGATATGATCACTGTGCTACAGTGGAACTGTCATAGTCTAAAACCTAAATTAGACCTGTTTAAGTTTTTGATTCACAACTCTGATTGTGATATTTTTGCCCTTTGTGAAACATGGCTTTCTTCTGAAGATGAACTCAACTTCCACGATTTTAACATTATACGCCAGGATAGAGATGACCATTATGGGGGAGTTCTTTTGGGGATCAAAAAGACTTACTCATTTTATAGAATTCCAATCGCGACTCATCCTGGCGTAGAAATCGTCGCTTGCCAAATAAACGTAAAGGGTAAAGAACTTTGCGTAGCTTCCGTTTACATTCCTCCAAGAATTTCAATTAACCGCCGTCATCTTTGGAATGCGGTTTCTGCACTATCACATCCAGTTTTAATTCTGGGTGATATGAACGCGCATGGTACAGGGTGGGGCGAACCATATGACGATAATAGAGCGGCCATTTTCTATGATTTGTGCGACGATTTCAATTTGAACATTTTAAATACAGGTGAAGTGACACGTATTGCATCTGACGGCAAAGAAAGTCGTCTCGACCTATCACTGGGGTCAAGCTCACTATCATTCGATTGCTTGTGGAAGGTAATCGAGGATCCTCATGGTAGTGATCACTTACCCATTATAACCACCATAAAGAATAATAGTGAAAGGTCAGACCATCCAATTCAGGTTCCTTTTGACCTCACAAGGAATATCGATTGGCAAAAGTATGCAGAAGCGGTATCTTTTGGCATCGAATCATTCAATCCCCTCCCACCTTTGGATGAGTATCGATTCCTGTCTGAACTGATATATAAAAGTGCATTAGAATCACAAAAACGACGTGTTCCAAGTGCAACCTTCAAAAGAAGACCAGCCACACTAGGTTGGGATGATGATTGCACCCAGTTGTATCTTAAAAAATCTGATGCTTTCAAAACTTTTCGTAGGCACGGTACCTCAGATCTTTATCAAGAGTACGCAAAGCTCGAAAGACAGCTGAGAAACCTGCTGAAAGCGAAGAAGCGTAGTTATTGGCGACACTTCATTGAGGGTCTCTCAAGAGAAACTTCAATGACAACGCTTTGGAGAGTGGCTCGCAACATGCGAAACCGCTCTCCTTCTAATGAGAGTGACGAATACTCCAACCGTTGGATATTCAGCTTTGCGAAAAAGGTCTGCCCAGACTCAGTCCCAGCACAACCGATTTCTTGGGAAACATCCCCAAGAGACGGTTCTCTGGACAGACCCTTCACTATGCTGGAACTTTCTATGGCTCTTCTTTCATCAAACAATTCCGCTCCGGGAAGCGATATGATCAAGTTCAATCTTCTAAAGAATCTCCCAGATATCGCGAAAAGACGATTACTGGACCTGTTCAACTCATTCATGGAGAACAACATCGTTCCGCATGAATGGAGACAGGTCAAAGTAATAGCTATTCAAAAGCCTGGTAAACCAGCGTCTGATCATAATTCATACCGCCCAATTGCTATGTTATCATGTTTAAGGAAATTGTTGGAAAAAATGATCCTATCACGACTCGATCATTGGGTCGAATCGAATAACTTGCTTTCAAATACACAGTTCGGGTTTCGCAAGGGCAAAGGAACAAACGATTGTCTAGCGTTGCTTTCAACAGATATTCAACTGGCCTTTGCGGAAAAGGAGCAACTGGCTTCAGTTTTCTTGGATATTAAGGGCGCCTTTGATTCAGTTTCCATAGGAATATTGTCAGAAAAACTGCACAATAGTGGACTTCCAGGAATTTTAAATAATTTCTTGTATAATTTGTTGTCAGAAAAACATATGAGCTTCAATCTCGGACAACTGACAACTTCCAGAATTAGTTACATGGGCCTACCCCAAGGCTCATGTTTAAGTCCCTTGCTTTATAATTTTTACGTGAAAGACATTGATAGTTGCTTGGAAGGACAATGCACGCTAAGACAACTTGCAGATGATGCTGTGGTTTCTCTAAAAGGCCCACATGCAGAAATGTTGCAAAGACCATTGCAAAATTCTCTAAATAATCTGTCAATCTGGGCAAGAGATTTAGGGATCGAGTTTGCTCCGCAAAAAACTCAATTGGTTGTGTTTTCTAGAAAGCGGAACCCAGCCCAACTGAAACTCAATCTTTTGGGAATAGAAATCGACCAGTCTTTGACTTCGAAATACCTTGGGGTCTGGTTTGATTCAAAAGGCACTTGGGGTACTCAAATCAAGTATTTGGTGCAAAACTGTCAACAAAGGATCAATTTTCTACGCACAATTACCGGAACATGGTGGGGTGCTCACCCGGAAGACCTCATAAAACTTTACAAAACGACTATTCTCTCTGTTATTGAGTATGGCTCTTTCTGCTTCCACTCAGCAGCAAACTGCCACCTAATAAAGTTGGAACGAATTCAATACCGTTGTTTGCGTATTGCTCTCGGCTGTATGCACTCAACGCATAATGCGAGCCTTGAGGTCCTGGCAGGGGTGAAACCTCTCCAGAACCGATTCTGGGAGCTCTCGCTAAGGTTACTTATCAAGTGTGGAGTGAGCAACACACTTGTCATTGAAAATTTCGAAGAAATGCTCAGTCTGAACACTCAATCAAAATTCATGAGAATCTATCTGTTCTACATGTCATCTGATATAAGCCTACCAAGTTATAATCCTCCCCGTGTACACTTCACTAATGACAGTTCCTCTGTTAAATACGATCTGTCCATGAAACAAGCTATTCATGGAATATCAGATCAACTTCGATGTATATCTATTCCTCGCATTTTTAACGAAAAGTACCAAAATGTCAATTCCTGTAAAAGATTCTTCACTGATGGGTCTCGCATAAATGGATCCACTGGTTTCGGTGTTTTCAATGAAAATTTCACCGCCTTCCGCAAACTTCAGGAACCTTGTTCGGTTTATGTTGCTGAGCTGGCAGCAATCAACTTCGCTTTGGGGATGATTTCCAACATGCCCGTAGACCATTTCTTCATCTTCTCGGATAGCCTTAGTTCGATTGAGGCACTCCGGTCGATGAAACCTGTAAAACATTCATCTTACTTTCTTACAAAAATAAGGGAGCAGATGGGTGCACTGGTCGAAAGATCATACAAGATTACCTTTGTATGGGTCCCCTCACATTGCTCAATTTATGGCAATGAGAAGGCGGACTCTCTCGCAAAGGTGGGCGCACAGGAAGGTGAGATCTATGATAGAAGAATTTCACATGATGAATTTTTCCATTTTGTTCGCCAGAGTTCTCTTCAAAGTTGGCAAAATGATTGGCGAGATGGCCAGCTGGGACGGTGGTTACATTCCATTATTCCTAATGTTTCTTTGCGAGTGTGGTGGTATGGTCTGGATGTAAGTCGCAATTTCATTCGCGTGATGTCAAGACTTATGTCCAACCATTACTCGCTAGACGCGCATTTACACAGGATTAACCTCGCGTTGAGCAATGTTTGTACTAAGTGCGGTTCCGGTTATGATGACATCGACCACGTAGTTTGGCAATGCCCGGATAATGACGCCTCCAGAGCGCTACTTTTGGATACCCTTGAGGCCCGAGGTAGACAACCCTTTGTTCTTGTGAGAGATGTGTTGGGGACCCGCGATGTCACATACATGGGATGTATTTTCGACTTTCTTCGCTCTGCTGGTATAAAAGTTTAATTTGCTTGTGTTTTCTTCTCCAGTTTTTTTTCTCTGTTTTGTCCTCTTTGTGTTACCAAGCTGCTCCTGGCCATCCGGAAAACCAAGTCCCACAACAAGTTGGTACCAACACCACAAGGCACCGAATACGCTAGCAAGATGCGATTCACCCCCGGATGAGCAGCAGTGAAACCTTTGGCCCAATCCTTACCCTGTCCATCCCTCAAAATGTGACCTTCTAACCTCGAGCTGCCACGAGTACCCTGGCTTCCACCCATTACTAACTGATATCATTAAAAAGTTATTACTCTGTATAATGTATATTATTAAGTACAAAGAAAGATCCTCGGCTCCGTAAAGCGTTATACGCGATTGAGCCCCAAATAAACGAACTAGATAAAAAAAAAAGGACAAATACGCGGTTCACAACAGAGAAGCTTTCGGTATGTTCATCTGCTATGTATGAACATACAGAGTTGGAAGCGACGGAGCCTGCTACTGTTGCTAAAGACGGAGAAAGCACCCATAGACCCGTCGGCATATACACCTAATGCTTGCTCGACACGACAGGGGTGCTCTAGAAGGGCATCCTCAACATACTGCTGAGGCACACTGAGCATGTAAACCGGCCCTCATTTGTATGGGGAGAAAAAAGTAGTCAAAATCCACGGGGCACCCCCTAAAATTGCGCCTTCGGTTAACTGTCTATGATCGCATATCAGTCCCGTCTTTGCTGGGTTTCTTGTTCATATGGGACAATTATGCAATCATAGGCAGACTAGACCTTGGGCAATCTGTGAAACATTCATTCCGGGATTCCTCCAGGAGTTCTCTCAGAGATTTCTTCAGAATCTCCATCCAAAATTCCATCAGAGATGCCTTCCAGAAATTCGTTCTGAGATTACTTCAGAAATAATTATTCTTTCTGAGATCCTTCCCGGAACCCTACAAAAACTTCCCCGGGATTCTACAAAGAGCACCTGCTAGGATTCTTTCATGAACTACTCCTGCGAATGCTTCAAGAACTCCTTTCGGGATTTCTACGGTAATTCCATTCGGAACTCCTTCTGAGAATCCTCCAGGAACTACTTCCAGGATTGTTTTAGAAACTCCTTCCGGGATTCCTCCGGGTATTTCTTTTGGGCATTGTCAGGAGTTGTTTCTGGAATTTCTTCAAGGACTGCTTCGTGGATTTCTTCGGGAAATTGTTACGTAATTCCGGATTTCTCTTGAGATTTTTTCCAGGATTCTTCCAGGGTTTCTTCAGATCTCTTTTCTGGTTTCCTCCGAAAAATCGGTTTGGAACTCTTGCAGATCCTTGCAAGTTCATTCTGGAATACATTCTGAATTTCATTCTGAAATGGAAATCTTCCAGTTTATTAGACAGTTTGTTCTGCAGTTTTTGTTTATGGAATTCCTCATGAAATTCCTACAGTATTTCCCGAGAAGATACTCCACCAAGTTTCATCTGATTATCCTCCAAGAGTAGGTTCTCTTTTCTAGAAATACCTTCTGGAAATCGAAAACATTCAACTGAAGACATTCCAAAATAAGCTATTAGGAGAATCTCGGATGGAATTTCTGGAAGGAGTTCCTAGAGGAATCTTAGATGGAGCCTTTTAGGAATCTCAGAAGAAACTCCTGGAAGAACCCCAGAGGGAACTTCTGAAGAAACCCCAAAAAGAATCTAAGATATAGCTCCCTGAGGCATCACAGAAGGAAATCCTAGACAGATTCTAAAATAAATTTGTGGAGAAACCACTGTAGTGTCTACCCACTGGTAGCTGCAAAACGGTGAGCCGATAAGGAGAGCGTCCAACATAGCTCTGATCCTCACAAGTTCGTACCTCATGCTTCCACGGGTCAAGCGATGACAAAGACCGCCAGCTAAGAGTTGTGTGCTTAGCTGGTAGTCCAGCCTGGGTACTGTTGTCCTTCTGACTTCAGCTAGATTGAGGAGGTACGACCCGAGCGTCTGTTCACCAAGGAGGTGCGGCTCAGTATGAAACGCTGCACTACCCCCAGCTAGATCCAAGGTGGTAGCCCCATCAGCGTGGTCGTCCCAGTTTTGGTTGCGACGTTAAACAGAACTGACACAATTGCCCTCCGGCGAGACAGGAGTGTTGGCGAAGGCCCAATAAGCCACCCCTAAAAATCCCCATTGCGAATAACATAGGAGAAAATACGACTCGATACAATCGGCAAAGACCCACGCGACGAAATAAGGACTACGATTGAAAACTTGGAACATGGAGTTGCAAGTCACTAGGTTTTGCAGGATATGACAGAATAATCTACGACGAACTACATCCCCGCAACTTCGACATCGTGGCGTTGCAGGAACTTTGTTGGACTGGACAGAAAGTGTGGAAAGCGGGCATCGAACGGCTACCTTCTACCAAAGCTGTGGTACCACCAATGAACTGGGAACAGGATTTGTATTGTAGTGTTGGGCAAGATGCGACAACGTGTGATCGGGTGGCAGCCGATCAACGCAAGGATGTGCATGTTGAGAGTTAAGGGCCGATTCTTCAACTACAGCATCATCAACGTCCACTGCCCACACGAAGGGAGACCTGATGACGAGAAAGAAGCTTTCTACGCGCAGTTAGAGCAAACATACGATGGTTGCTCGCCGCGTGACGTGAAAATCGTTGTCGGAGACATGAACGCGTAGGGAGGAAATGTACAGACCGGCAATCGGGCCAAACAGCCTGTACGCCGTATCGAACGATAACGGCCAGCGATGCGTAAACTTTGCAGCCTCCCGTGGAAGAGGTGTCGGCAGCATTACGATGAACACCTCAATGGCGACGTTGCAAGCAGAGCGTTAAGGTGAATATATGACGAAGCCACACCTGAAAATTTCAAGAGCACAAATCTGAAGAACCGAATGTCGGTTTGCGCTGAAAAGTTGATCGATTGGTTACCCGCTGGTGGTGACCAATCGATCAAATTTTCAGCGCAAACCGACATTCGGTTCTTCAGATTTGTGCTCTTGAAAATTCTAGGTGTGGCTTCGTCATATATTCACCTTAATGATTAATCATAAATTTAATCATGATTAATGATTAATGATTAAGAATAATCAAAAATCATTAATCATAATCACTAAAATTTCTTATTTAATCATTAATCATTAATCTTAGTCACACTGATTTCGCAATTAAATCATTAATCAGTAATCATAATCATCAGAAAAAAGAATTAATCAATCATTAATCATTCATCACCAAAAATAATTCACCATATAAAATATATGATACAACTTGAATTGGTTCAAATGCTGTTCTAAGTGTGATTCTTTTTTCAAAAACCTCCCAGACAAAGTAACTTTTACTTTTGAAATATCAAACATATTTTAAACAGCAAACACCTTTTAATCATTTCCAGTTTTTGTGATTGATTAATCATGATTTTTAATCAATGAGCCGTTTTTAATCAATAATCATAATCAATAATCACAGATAAAACCAATTTTAATCATTAATCATAATCTTTAATCATCCTAAAAATCAAATTAATCATTAATCGTAATCAATAATCACCGAAATTAAAATTTTAATCATCAATGATTAATCATGATTAAAAATTTTGTTAATCATGAACGCTCTGGTTGCAAGCACCGAAGTTGGCGTGGTAACAGATCTAGGAGTACGTGCGCAGGACGAAAGATTTCCAGCTCCTAACCTCCAAGAGATTGAAGAGAAGGTCAGCCGATTGAAAAACAACAAAGCCGCTGGAGCAGATCAACTACCAAGCGAGCTTCTAAAATACGGTGTAGAGGCACTGGTGAGAGCACTACACTGGGTCATTACCAAGATTTGGGAGGAGGAAGTATTACTGGAGGAATGGATGGAATGTATCGTGTGTCCCATCTACAAAAAGGGCGACAAGTTGGATTGCGGGAACTATCGCGCGATCACACTACTGAGCGCTGCCTACAAGGTACTCTCTCAAATTTTATGCCGCCGTCTATCACCGATTGCAAGAGAGTTCGTGGAGCAATATGGACGCGCTACAACGGACCAGATGTTCGCCATCCGCCAGGTGTTGCAGAAATGCCGCGAATACAACGTGCCCACACATCACTTGTTCATCGATTTCAAATCGGCGTTTGATACAACCGATCGAGAACAGCTATGGCAGATTATGCACGAATACGGATTTCCGGATAAACTGATATGATTGATCAAGGCGACGATGGATCGAGTGATGTGCGTAGTTCGAGTATCAGGGACACTCTCGAGTCCCTTCGAATCTCGCAGAGGGTTACGGCAAGGTGATGGTTTTTCGTGTTTGCTGTTCAGCATTGCTTTAGAGGATGTAATTAGCAAAGCGGGAATAAACACGAGTAGAACGATTTTCACGAAGTCCGTTCAGCTGGTTGGTTTCGCTGATGATATTGATATAATTGCTCGTAAATTTGAGACGATGGCGGAAACGTACATCCGACTAAAGAGTGAAGCCAGGCGAATCGGATTAGTCATTAATGTGTCGAAGACAAAGTACATGATGGCAAAGGGATTCAGGGAGGAATCACCGCGCCCGCCACCCCAAATTTATATCGACGGTGATGAAATCGAGGCGATTGAAGAATTCGTGTACTTGGGCTCACTGGTAACCATTGACAACGACACCAGTAGAGAAATTCAGAGACGCATTGTGGCAGGAAATCGTGCTTACTTTGGACTCAACAGAACTCTACGATCGAATAAAGTTCGCCGTAACACGAAGTTAACTATCTACAAAACGCGGATTAGACCTGTGGTAGTTTAGCAGACCGCTGAGTAGGCGGTGTGCTTGGAAAGATCATTATTAGTAGAACTGTCAAGAAAGAAACACCACATTGGATGCTGAAGCGATGGATTCGATCTGTCGGGTCCAGCGAAAGAATGCTTACCTGAGAAGGAAGCAACCGAAGCGACAGTTTCGAACTGTCGGGTCCGGTGGTTGGAAAAAAAAGCTCGCCTTTCGAAGGGGGCTGCTGAAGCGACGGATTCGATCCGTTGGGTCCAGCGAGAGAATGCTCACCTATTAGGGAGCAACCGAAGCGGCAGTTTCGAACTGTCGGGTCCGGTAGTTGGAAAAAGCTCGCCTTTCGAAGGGGGCTGCTGAAGCGACGGATTCGATCCGTTGGGTCCAGCAAAGTAATGCTCACCTAGGAGGGAGCAACCGTAGCGGCAGATACGATCTGTCGGGTCCGGTGGTCGAACTAAATTCCATCTGCAGGGTTTGAAAAATAGTCGAAATGTCAGCAAAGGACGTTGAAACTGAAGTCAGCAAAGGACGTTGAATTCGGGAGAAACCCGATCGAAGGAATCTGTAACCACGGCGTCAACGATGAGTGTGGATGATAAAGATTCGGTTAGTGTTAATTCCGTTGCATCTAACACTAACGTAGTCGAAGGGACTAGCGGCAGTAGAAGAAGGGAGGTAACGACGGCAGCGACAAAAACAACAGCAAACGCAAAACGTCCGCGACCAACAAACGTCGCGTTAAGGTATCCTTGGGGAGCTCATCACTAAGTTCTGGTAGCATCACCATGTAAGATCCATTTATCTTGTCCGATTAACCGCCGTTAGTGTCGTATAACGCCAATCGCTTCTTGATGGAACGCCACATGCTTCGCGTCCTAACTCCCTCAGATGAGGAAGAGGAATTCCCTACCAAAGCGTTCTCCAGCGTGTACGAAGACGCGTGCTTGGTGGTCTAGTGGCTACCGCTTCTGATTCATATGCAGAAGGTCATGGATTCAATCCCTGGCCCAATTATTTAGAAAATCGTACTCAAGCTGTGTACTGTAACGATGAGCTGTCTGATTTCACATCAACCATTTCTGGAGTTCAACAGGGCCAGGGATCGATCCTGGAACCAGTACTTTTTTCCCTTTTTATAAACGATTTACCAAGTGTTCTAGAGTTTGGTCTAAAGAAAATTTACTTCCCATCAATTCAGAAAAAAAACAAAGGCGATGCTTATTTCTAAGCGCAAAGTTCCTCCTCAACCACCTCTAATTTTAATTGATGGTGAAGTAGTGGAGTTTGTTGATAATAATTTAGGACTTCTTTTCAGGGTTCAGCGAGAGCCATCTAATACATAAATAGTTGTAGCTGGAGGCCTGCGCAAGTCAGAGACTCTACAGCGCCGAATCGCTCAAGATGCGATCTGTTGAGTCAGGCGGAAAATGAGATGAGAAGCACGCCCGAGAAGGGAGCTGCTGCATTTCTTCCTCGGTGTTTGATATGTAACCACTACTAGATGAAACCAGTCGCAAAACAAACATCTTTCGTTAAAGAAAAGGAGATGTGGTAGTTTAGCAGACCGCTGAGTAGGCGGTGTGCTTGGAAAGATCATTATTAGTAGAACTGTCAAGAAAGAAACACCACAAGACCGGTAGTCCTCTATGAGCACGAAACATGGACCCTACGTGCAGAGGACCAACGCGCCCTTGGAGTTTTTGAACGGAAGGTGTTGCGTACTATTTACGGCGGAGTGTAGATGGAAGACGGGACTTGGAGAAGGCGAATGAACCACGAGCTGCATCAGCTGCTGAGAGAACCAACCATCGTCCATACTGCGAAAAGCGGGAGGCTACGGTGGGCGGGTCACGTCATCAGGATGTCGGATGGCAACCCGACTAAAATGGTTCCCGAGAGTCATCCGACCGGTACAAGAAGACGTGGAGCGCAGCGAGCTAGGTGGGTCGACCAAGTGGAGGACGATCTGCGGACCCTACGCAGAGTGCGGAACTGGAGACAAACAGCCATGGACCGAGTGGAATGGAGACGGCTACTATGTGCAGCAGAGGCCACCCCGGCCTTGGCCTGATCGATAAGATAAGGGGCTGTCCATAAACCACGTGGTCATGGGGGGGGGGGGTTCGGCCAATGACCATTTTGTATGGACAAATAAAATTTTTTGTATGGACTAATGACCACGCGGGGGGGGGGGGGGGGGGGTTTGAAAAGTCCCAAAAAAATGACCACGTGGTTTATGGACAGCCCCATCTTACTACAGTTAAGTGAGATTCTGTAAAATCGACCTTGTCAACTAGTGTTGTTTTACATTTACCGCGTGAGCAACATAAGCATAAATTTATATTAATCCTCTCCCCTATTCTCTGATCTTATTGACGTAACGTCCCAGCTGGGACAAAGCCTGCTTCTCAGCTTTGTATTCTATGAGTACCTCCACAGTTATTAACTGAGAGCTTAATCTACCAATGACCATTTTGCATGTGTATATAGTGTGGCAGACATTGGCGTAAATAAGGGGTGGCCAGGGGGGGCCTGGCCCCCTCCAGAATAATCCATTTTGGAAAAAAATCATGCAATTCAGGCGAAAAGTATCATTTTAGTATAAAAAATCTACATCGACATGGCCTTGGCCCCCCCTAGAGCCATGACCTAGTTACGCTTATGGTGGCAGATACGAAGATACTTTATGCCCAAGAAAATCAAGGAAATTGTTATTTCGGAATGTTCCTAAACCGACCGGGAATTGCACCTGTTCAGTTTTAAAACAAATAAAAATAAATTTGCGCAAATTTCAAATTGATGAATGAGAAAAGCAATGTTTGGCAACACTGCCTAAAGGAAATTTTCTACGTCTATTTTCCCGCACTCACCTTCAACAGCGTCACATAGCGTAGCTTTTCCGAGATGCGATTCAGCGATGAAACATTGTACAGCGCGTCGTTCGTGACGGTTTTGTGGAATATGTGCCTCGATCCCTCCGTCAGACATATTCGGCAGATTTTCGCTAAATTTTCATTCATTATGTGGCATTCACCAGCTTCCTGAATGACACCAAGATTAATTGAAACTTCACTGACCACTGCAAAAACTCTTCTTTCTTGGAAAACTGCTTCCACAGTCAACTGCGCCCAGAAACACAACACAACTCAGGCCAGGAATCGCCAACAACCGGACTGCTGTGTCGATGCGATGGAATGTAATGTAACGCGAATGAAAAACGAACACAAAAGAGCCTTGAAGAAGAATCGCGAGCAGCGTTGAATCGAAGCTCGCAGCGCGTTCAAAGCCTCCTACGGTTTTCTCCCTGCGCTGATGGTGTTCTTCTTCCGCCACTTTACACGGCGTCTCCCGTTATTATTCTCCCGACGTCGCGCTGGCGTTCGCTCGCTCACGCTCTTCCTCTGCCACGCTCGTGGCGCTGTGTCCCTTTCTTTGCTTACGAGGCAACAAGAGAAAAATAAAGCGAAAAAAAGTCTCACTGCTCAGACTGGAAAATAGCGCGCTATTTTCACTGCCACTTGCTGACGGCTCTTGACGTAACTTTTCTTCCACTTTTCGACGCCAAAATCACCAAAATCCACTGTCTTCGCCAGGGAAAACAACTTTCCAACGATTTTCCTCACAAAATTTCAATCACAATGACCTTTTTCAGCTCTTCCAACCGAGAAAACTTGATCACGCAAAAAGTCAACTTTTGCACAAAACCACCTCCAAGAACGTAATAAACTCGGTCGTTGCCAGAAAGACGACACGAAGTTGAATGAAAAATGAGAAACGTGGATGTGTTGGTGAGAGCGCATGCTCCGCCGAACGAATGGCATCTCGCTTCGGCATTGTAAATACACGGGTAGAGGAAAAGAGTCCACCGGTGGATGTGGCTGGGGCATCTTTTGCGCTCTTTTGCGCAGTCAGCTGATGCGATGTTAAAAGCCCAGTGAGTTCGAAGGCAGGCGATTAAACTTACAAGGGAAGGTTACGATGGTGTCCCCCGGGAATTTCAACCGGACTATTTTTGTTGTATTCAACTTGTGGAAATATGAATAAATCCAAAGCCTTTCGAGTGATGGGCCAGTGGTGTAGTCAGGAGGGGCCCTCAAAGGGACAAATGATGCAAAATATAACATTATTGAAAATGCTCAAACGTCATCAAAATGCGAATTTCAAAATGTATTACAGTAGAAGCAGACAGAATATGCATAAATACAAGTTTTCGTGATAAAAATAATTTACCATAGGCGTTGCCAGGGTGCGATGGGTGATAAACAAGGTGATACATTTTTATTAAAATAACTTCAACTGGTTCTTACCCTGGCAACGCCCATGATAAATTAAATTTAGTACGAAACCATGTTTTCATGCATATTCTGTCTGTTTCTACTACAATACATTGTGGAATTTGCATTTTGATGAAGTTTGAACATTTTCAATAATGTTATATTTTGCATAATTTTCCCCTTTGAGGGCCCCTCCTGACTACACCACTGGCCCATCACCCGAAAGGCTTTGGATTTATTCATATTTCCACAAGTAGAATGCAACAAAAATATTCCGGTTGAAATCCCCGGGGGACACCATCGTAACCTTCCCTTGTTAGGCACTGAGAAAATCGAAAATTCCTTAACCCTTACGGTCAAAAATCTGCAGACTGATTCACGCACGGGGATGCTACGGTGATCTGATTTTGTTGCCGCTTATCATGCGCAACCAGTGCTCGCTAATACCAACATTCACTCAATACAGCAGCGGGAGGAAATAAGGAAAAACGCACTTTGGCGAACAAAGTTTGTGAAAAGAGGTGTTGTGTGTCTTTCCACAAGCAATTCTCACTCTCTGTACGAACTTTACCTAAACATCGACACTCTGAAATTGAAAATTATCAATGAATGTCGCTTTTTCATGATCAACACTTTTATGAGATCTAATGTGATGTAAGCGTTTTGCACCGATATCCCTCGTAAAAAAGGTAAACATTCAAATTTCACGAATGAGTTGGTGAATATTTTGGCTGGAGCATAAATTTATGCTCCACGTACACTGCGAACTCGGCATTACCCTTTAAAGTTCAAAAAGTACCCATTTTTTGCAGATGTATGCACTGTAAGATCAAAGTACTCTTTAAAGGGTAAAAAAGTACCCATTTCGAGAGTAACTAGGTGAACTCATAAAAAGGGTAAAAGAGTAAAGCGCCCGTACACTGCGAATTCACCATTACCCTCTTAGGAGTAAAAAGTACCCTCTTTTTGTTTATCTATGAAGCTGTCAAAATAAAGAGTACTTGTCAAATTTAAAAAATGGGTAATTTTTGCCCTACTTAAAGTTCTGACCAGATACTCTTTGATGGGTGAAAATCTCCTTGAATATTTCCGCGAAGTATCCGTACAAGATTCATGTTGGTGACTTGGTTGGTGATTTTTCATACTCTTCGAAGCTGCTCAACGATTTATGCAGGTAAAATGGAACAAAATATTTAATTATTCTCGGAAATGATGTCTGATTGGTCAACTCTGTTTTTAGGATGCCTGTGATTTCCAGAACAAATTCCAGAGCTCCAGCGGGATGGAAGTTGCTGGGAGCACAAACGCCATTGACAGACGGCCAGGATACTGATACTGGCAAAATATACAGCAACAATAGATTAAGCATTTTAAATG
This sequence comes from Aedes albopictus, assembly GCF_035046485.1. Taxonomy (NCBI): domain Eukaryota; kingdom Metazoa; phylum Arthropoda; class Insecta; order Diptera; family Culicidae; genus Aedes; species Aedes albopictus. The sequence continues at coordinate 401,914,506 of NC_085137.1, forward strand.
AACAAATAAATTAGTTTAAATAATTATAAACGATAATTTTATTATTTGTATAGTATTTTTTGGTGGTTTTTGAAGTTCAAATTTCAATAAGTCCATAAAAATGGGAAAACAGGGTGAATTTTACTCTTTTCGAAGTTTCAAACCGTTCCATGAAAAAGGGTAAAAATCACTCGTTCATTTGACGTACAAGCGGTTTACCCTTTAAAGAGTACAGGCCGTTTACTCTTTTTATGAGTTCACCTAGTTACTCTCGAAATAGTGGTTTCGCAGCCTGGCGTCACGAACACTAATGCAAATCTACTGGTTGAAAATATGCCCATTTGATTTTGCCGGGAACAGCTGATTTTTGTTTACTGTTTTCCACCAGTAACTCAAGTAGTGTTCGTGTAATGCAACGTGTACGTACACGCAACACCACTAAAAGCAGAAACCACTATGGGTGAAAAAGTACTCTTTAAAGAGTACTTCAGTTTCACAGTGTACGTCAGTTCACCGTGTAAATTTTACCCATTATTCTTAAATTATTCGGCTGGAATAAAGAGTAAATTTTACTCTGTTTTATTTATTTTTTTCAGAACTTTTGAAAGTTTTTAATTTTAAAGGAAATTTTGGATAACAGAATGAACGATTTACAGCAATGCATGGGAGAATACTTTATTTGCTCTAAAAACAACATCTTAAACATCTAAAAACAACATCTTAAACGTTTATAACTTAACACTATTTGCAATGCAAATGAATAATTACTTCGTTGTGAGGCCGACATCATCCTTACTTTTTAGCTTTTGAACTATGTTTTGGCTAGACTACAATAATTGTTTTCGGAATATGTACTCCATTCGGTTCCTGAGATATTCCGGGGGATCTTTCGTAGGTGGGAGGATTACAATTTATGCCATCTTTTGGGATCCCAAATTCTGGTCGGATTTCGGTGCCTCGAAAATAACCTGCAAAAATAAAAAAAAATATTTTCTCGAGGATTACAACTTGTTGCAAATATGTGTAAAAGGCACTTACCAGCACATCTACAATCAGTTTTCTATTTGAAAGCTGCGAAACTTTGAAGAAACTTGAATTTAAGATTCCTACTAATTTACCATAAGGAGGCACAATCCAACCTGTCAAACTCCATAGTGAAAAATTAGGTTGCCGTCCCCTTGGATTCACGACTACCCAAGTAACCACTAAGCCGTAAAAATTGGCACCAAGTTGGTTCTATTGCACATGAAGAGCAATGTTAACAGAGCTCATTAGAAATACATCCTATAATAGATCTGCTTAAAAGCCAATTTTGGCGAAATATTCGGCTGATATACGGCCAGCTTCAATCTGCGTACCGAGTCTCTGGTGAAAGAGTTGTCAAAAATGGGTCAAGAAAAAAGAAAAAAAAGTTATTTACTTTCTTTATTTTTTTCTCCGAATGTTTTCCATCGAAGTCTACTTTTCTTCGATTTTTACGGCCTGATCCAGATTCGATCTGATGTCCTCGCGGTTGTTAGTCTTAAGTGGATGTCGTCACGTTTCTCATCTGCTCCATCGATGCACCAAGAGATCGGTTTGCTCAGCACCGTATTTAAGGAAAAGAAGGCAACAAGTTGGGACAGCATTGATGTTTCGATCCGAATGTTCCGGATGATCCGATGTTCGGATCTGAAATCGGGCACAATGTGGCCGCATTGGAAATGTATAAAATGGTTTTATGGAGGGTGGAGAGATCTGCAGGAGATGCAGCTATAGCGAAGTTTGGGAGGTTGACGAGGTTCCGTAACAAGAGGAATAAAAATGGGGCCCATCGATTAGTTTTGGTGTTCGTCTGTAGGAAAAACGATTGAAACTCCACAGGTAAACATCCGACGAGACATCCGATGCATTTATATCATAATCGAGGAAGCAGCTATACATTTTCTGTTTCCATTTAATGCTTGAAGTGTCCGACGACAAGCTTCCACCGTCCTATCGATCGTACGAAATTTCCGAGGAGATTTTATTGTTTTGCTTCGGTTCAGTTTTGTTTTGCTTGAAATCAGCTTTGATTGATGTAAACGTCATACACGCCAAGCCTTTTAACAGCACTGTCAGGCTTCTTATTCGGCTGATAGACACTGGGTTTACAAGCACTATAGCATAGCGTCATATACTAATATACGGCTCATTTCAGTGCTTACTATTTATAATGCCTGAGAGCATTTTAAAATTTCCTACTGAGCCTATTGACACGAAAAAGCTGCTGTATGACCTTTAGACCGCTTACGCTAGTGCTTACTTTGGAGGGCTCGACGTTCTAGCTTGATATCAGTCTTACGTCAGTCTGATTCGTCGAGCTCCAGTTCGCATGTTCGAAGCCCGACAGCTTGACGCAAACGGTAACAGAATCGTTTGACATCAGACTGACCGTCAGTCTTACATCAGTCTGATGTCAAGCACTGTAAGACTGACCGTAACACTGATGTCGGACTGACGTCAAGCTTACGAAATGAACTGGGATAATTCGACAACACTCCATTGCACGGTGACGTCATCAAGAAGTCGCTCTCTTTCTCTCCTACTGAGAATTAGAAAACAACAGGACCAACACCTATCAAATTTGACAGATACTGGTCCTGTTGTTTTCAAACTCTCTGAGAGAGCGAAAGAGATAGAATTTCGCCGTGAGGTGGTCTACTTAAGCCACGCTTCAAACGATGATGCGTCACCCGATGGACTCATACCGCATAAAAACATCGCAAAACCAGTGACGTCACTTTTGGTGTGTGCCGCGTGTGCGACGCTGCCAAGCCACACCTCTGAAAGCTGTACAACGAAAAAAGAACATCGCAACACGTGTCACTATCCGTTGCAATTTAAAAAGTGACAGTGTGAAAATTGTTTACATCCGTTCAATAACAGGAACCACAAGAGTTTCAAACCAGAAAATCACTGAATTATTCAATGTCCGGCCACAGGTGGATCCACTGCAACATCTGCTACCACTTGCTAACGAAAAAGGAGCGTCGTTTCTTTCTGATGAGCTGCCAGCATACACTTTGCAAGGACTGCATGGCGAATTCGAGTGAGTATTCCTATGACGATGCTGTTCATTTCCGGTTGCTTGAATCATTTGAATGTGCACTTCTTTACAGATCGCGGAACATGCTGCCCGGTGTGCAAAAGGCAGGGTTTGCAGTTCGTGGAAATCTGCAACACGGTGAGTCGTTTTCTATCATGTATTTCTCGGGGTAGTTATGAAATCCTATCTAAGCGCACTTGTTTCAGATGGACAAGAAGTTTAAAGCGCTGTTTGACCCGGATGTACCGAAAACCATCGAGCAGTCGTGCAAGATCATCAACTTTCAAACGAAGCAGAAGCAACATTTGATCGACTACCTGAATTACATGGTACAATCAGCTTTATCCAATCTAACCTAGACCGTTGACTTTGATCATCGCATTTTAGGACGAAAAAATCCTGAAAGCCGAACAAATGGAACAGAAATTGAAAAAGAAAGTCTACGAATTGCAGCAGCTGTACCAGAAGACGCGTAACTACCGACGGAACAAACAGGAAGCCCTCCGGCAACAGATGAACCTGGAAGCGGCAGCCGCGGAGGCGGCAGCGGCAGCGGCTGCCGCTGAGGAAGGTGAGAGCCCTCCGTTGGGTGCGGATCATTCCAGCCACAGACGAAACCAGGAGTCAAATTTCTTCGAAGACCACGCGAAAAGCTCCGGAAGCAATGGCAGCCGGTTGTCGACGGATAGCGTAAGTACTGGCGTTACGTCCCGTGTCATCAGTATTTTAATAATCTTACAAATGTTTCAGAGAGGACGCCGTGATTCGTTCCTGAATTTGAAGGTTTATGTCCTGGTGAGGAAATGATCAAACTTCGATTTACTTCAAAATCTTCGTCTTTTGCAGGGATCTTCGTCGTCTAGTGATTCGGTACGTTCAGTGGACTTTGGCACAACTCCGTCCAGTGGCGATCGATCAACGGGTCGAATTAACGAATCATTCCAGCACCTGCGGCTCGATAGTGAGTGATTGTTATCGAACAATTTGAGCAACTTACCGTGAGTAATTGTGTTACTCAAGAATTGATTTGTTTTTCTGTAGGTATAAAACATCAGTTTTTCGAACTATTCTAAGTCTAACAAGATCTTGAAAACTAAATTTTAATTGATGATGTTCAATAGACCAAAAACAACACTTCTTATATAAAACGTGGTTTTTAAAGTAGGTGTAGGAAAGTGTTGTAGCTTGGTGACCATTAGAAAAAATCGAATGAAGACGCAGAAAACAACGTTGAATCTTCCACGCTATCTTTCTCAAACTGCATGATCATAAGGTGATGATATGACGAAGTCACACGTTGAATTTTCAAGAGCATGAATCTGAAAACCCAAACGACGAATTGCTTTGAAAAGTTGGTCGATTGATTTACCATTACAACCAATGAGTGACCAATCGTTTAACTTTTTATTGCAATACGACGTTTGATTCTTCAGCTTTATGCTTTTGAATATTTTAGGAATGGCTTCAGTACCTACCATAACGTTCCTGGACAGGAGACCAAAGGCTTGAAGCCAGTAAGTTCCTGATTATGGTATACTGGTCTTGCTTTGTAATTGGTAACTGAGGCGATGCACGCTTAGGTAACTACGCACTGGTGAGTTGGTAGCGACGGCTGGTAGCGTGGCCTAAAAGAACGTTCCCGACCTGTACTCAGCTTTGGCAACTAACTGGGTGGAAGTAGGTTCAGATGAACACTCCTAATTGGCGTTGATCCGGCTCTGAGCTTAGTCCCCATAAGGGCCTGTGCCAACACTCGGGTGGCATCCCTGCTTGTATAGATAACCGATTCGATTCGATCTCATTATTCTCATTTGATTTGCATTAGTCATCTTACGTCACGTGAGACGGAACCGACCGACTCACCTCACACAGATTCGATTGCGTCTTTTCACCGTGGAAGGAGCCTTTCAACAAGTGGCGTGCAATTATTTAAAAAAAAGGAAGTGTTTATCGGAAATTCGCGTTTCAGTTTAGTGTTCGAACTCTGAAAAGACAATTGTGATTCTGTTTTTGTCGGTTTTTGTTATTTTGGAAGAAATTCAAGTGGTGCAGTGAAAGAAAAAGGACCAGTGGATTGGAGTTCGGGAAAGGAAGAAAGATGGCGCCTGACCCGCCGAGCTTCGACTCGGGAGGGAATAACTCCGGAAGCAGCACTAATACTACCAGACAATACCAAACATACGAGTACAACCACAGCGACGTAGCGCCGTTTCGTGTGATAGTACAACTCAATGACGATGATGGAGGCCAGCTGCGTGCAAACAAGCTGTCGCTTGGCAAAGTGTTGTCAAGGGTTGAGGAGTACAAACAAGACATAACCAACATGCGTGCTCTAGGCAGGAACAAAGTGCTAGTGTTCCTGAGAAGCTTCCAAACGGCGAACAAATTGCAATCCGACAAACTGTTGCGCAGCAACAACTATAAGGCGTACATCCCACGAAGCTTCGTGTCGGTGACGGGTGTCGTGGCTGGCGTGCCGACAGACATGACGATCGACGAAATACAAGACAACATCGCGTGTCAGTACCCAATCTTGGCCATCAATCGCTTGCACCGGTACGTCTCTGGTAGAAAAATGGAAGCCCACCGAATCAGCATCACGTTTCGAGCAAGTACTCTGCCGGCGGAAGTTCGCCTCTTCTGCTGTATCAACTCAGTACGACCATTTGTAAACAAGCCAGTACTCTGCCTGAACTGTCTCAGGTATAACCATGCCACGGATAGCTGCAGATCCAAAAAGCGGTACCCGAACTGCACTCAGCAGCACGAGGGACTCGAACAAGGAGACTGCCCTAACAAAGCTAAGTGCCTGTACTGTAAGGAGGAACCGAATCACAGGACGTCGGACGAACAATGCGCGGAAAGGCAGAGACAGAGGAATATAAAGATGATCATGGCCAAATCCACCCTGACCTACATGGAAGCTAAGGAACAATTCCCGATTTTCACTGAAAATCGCTACAACCTGCTTGAAAATGCTGAGGAGTTCCCGACTCTCCCAACTACCTTCGCCAAAATGACAGCTGGTCATTATAAAACCAAAAGCACGCAGCAATATCGTCCACAAAAACCCAAACGACCGAACGAGGACGTGATCATCGCGGATCAAGTACAGGTGTTTGCTGAGCCGAAGAAGAAGAAAGTTAATGCGGAAAAGGAGACTGAGAAGAACGGAGTAGCTCTTTTCAATACCTACAAAGCATCCGATTTTGAACGTTTCGTGCAGCGCATCGAGGAGCAGCGTAAACAACAGCAAAGCCACGGATACGAGCGTGGACTCGAGCGTGGAACCATGGAGTATGCTGAAGAAGAAGGAGCAACAGGTATGACAAACAGCCCCAGGAGTTGCAACACCGCAACGAACGTGACGAGACATGGTAGGATCCGGAGTCGCAGTCCTGATAACAGAATCTAAAACAATGTAATCGTAAGTAATGCCAGTAGATGTAAGAATTTTCCAGCTTAACATCCAAAGCTTGAAAAAGAATAAGGAAGAATTAGCCAGAGTCTTGATTGAAGAAGAGTACAATGTAGCCTTAATATCTGAGAGTTGGAGTAAGAGAGAACTAGAGAATAATAAATATAAAGTGCCAGGGTTCTTCACGTTCCTCGACTCGCGGGAGGACGGATATGGGGGCGCTGGTATACTTGTCGATAAAAAGCTGAAATCAAGAGAGATAGTCTTACCGAAATTCCCAAAAATCCAAGCGGTCGCGCGCTTACTAGTAGGCCATGATATCGTCGTAATGTCAGTATATGTAGCCCCCAATATTTCCCACTTTTTGCTGAAGCAGTGTATGGAGGTATTATTCCTAGCTGTGAGAGGACATCAAAGGGTACTCATAGGTGGTGATTTTAACGCGCATCACGCGTCATGGGACCCGCACCATATGGACAACAAAGGTACTGTTCTATTCGACCTGATAAATGAAGAGGCGTTCATACTTATGAACGAACGACAGGTGACGTTTGTCCCGACTGAATTGAACAAGACTCCATCAGCCATTGATCTGCACAGTCGATAGTCAACCATCACATACGACGGACGCATTTATTCATCTCTCTCGCTATTGTTCGTACCGGCGGAATAATGTGCAGTGCGCGAAAAAACACCCTGGTGATCGATTTTAGTGTTCTCCCAACACGACCTGATGTTGCAAAGGTGCAACATTTTTTGGAGAGTGAGCTGAAGCTCAATTATGCGGATGTAATTAGCATTCAGTTGCATCATCTCCGCAACTGCGTACTTATAGAAATGAAGTCGCATGAGATTGCTTCGCGCTACCAATCGCAACACAATTGGAAGCGTAAAATGCTTTGTGATGGCACAGAATTTCGTGTTCCCGTCTACGTGGACTGTGCTGCGGTGACGGTTAGGGTGCATAACCTTCCCCCGTCGATGAGCCACACCACCATTCGGGACTACATGATGAAGTTTGGAGAGGTGATAACCATCCGGAATGAGACCTGGAAACATTACTTCCCCGGAATACCGAACGGCGTGCGGGTTCTACGAATGAATTTGCTCCGAGAAATTCCTTCCTACATCACAATCGACCAAGAAGAAACCATGGTTTCTTACGAAAATCAACCCAAATCGTGCCGCCATTGCAACCAACCAGCTCATCCAGGCAAAAGATGTCTAGAATCGAGCACCTCGGCTCGCAATAAATCAGTATCACCATTAGCACCATCAAATTCAACCGACGGCGACGGGATTTTCAATCCAGAGGACTTTCCTCCCATCAACAACGCACAACAAACATCATTGCCTATGCCATCTGAAGCGAAACAACAAAACGAAGACGAGTGGACCGATATTGACGACAATGACAATACATCGAGCTCATCAGATTACAACGAGGCTACAAATAAGCGACGACGATCGAAGCGGAATAAAGAAGATGGTGAATCGAAAAAAATGTGCTCGGACCAGTGTTTCCCAAACACCAGTCATCCGGAAATCATCGTAAGTAAAAATAGAAAAGTTTTGAATTACAATAAGAATTGTAAAGCATGAATCGCGGCTCTGTAAAACTGTAAACGGTGAATGAGCCTTAAAATAAACGAAATGGATAAAAAAAAAAAAAGCCATTGATCTGGTGCTGGTAAGCCCACAGCTTTATCAGGACACTAGCATGAAAGTTTTGAACTTCGGAATAGGCAGTAGACATCTCGCTCTGGAAACCATCATACACTGAAACCTCCATTTAAGTCGATGCATGGCTGATCGAAAATATTTTTTACCGTATAGGCAATGACTAAACTATACAGTTTTATATTTTTTGACAGATCTCCTTTGTCATGCGAAGTGTTAAAAAATATAAAAGTCTTCAGTTTTGTCACTGTTTGTACGGTAAAAATTATTTTCGATCAGCCATGCATCGACTTAAATGGAGGTTTCAGTGTACAACGTTCCCAGCAACAGACTAATAGGTTCTTCATCAACAAGGTTAAGGTGGCTCAAGGCATTAGCCAGCCAAACAGGTATGACGTCGGCAGCTATAGGGAATTACAGGAGCAAACGAAAAGGATAACGAGAAACGCCAAGCAGCGGGACAAGTTTGTTCCCAAGTTCTGGTGGAGTAACGAAGTAGAAGTGGCCTGGCAGGAAAAGAGAGTAGCAAGAGATAGGTTTAATCGAAAAGGTGATTTGGAGTCCTTGCTCGATTTCAAGAGGAAAGAAGCGATTTTCAACAAAAAGAAGCGCGAATCTTCAAAAGTAAAATTTGAGGAATTCATAGCAAGTTTTGATCCGAGAACTCCAGCGAAGGAAATCTGGGACAAATTGGGAAGACTTACTGGTAGAAAGAAGAAAAGGGAGAACGTTCTTGTCCACGATGATCCTGAATTGGCTAGGGCTTTTTTGGACAAATATTTTCCATTAGAAGATGAAGCCGAACCTACTCCTTCATATTTGCCCAACTACGACATACTTTCGCTTACCTTTTGGAATCAATACCTGGCAAAAAAATCCTCTCCTACGGCTCCAGGGCCGGATGGGATTTCTTATAGCTCGCTAAAACTATTAAATACGGATGTGACAAACGCACTCATACAGGATATGAACCATATCTGGAGAACGCAAGCTATTCCGGAAGACATGAAAGCTATCAAAGTGGTGGCGATACCCAAGCCGGGGAAGAACCCGGAAACGATTGATGGTACTAGACCCCTCTCGATGCTGAACTGTGGAATGAAGATCCTCAACGCTGCTATATTGGATAGTCTGCAAGGTCACCTTAAAGCTCAACATATACTTCCGGATTTGTCGTTCGGTTTTAGAAAAGGAATGTCCACTTTCAACTGTCTGGAGTACGTTACCAACATGCTGTTCTTAGCAAAACGAGAAAAACGACCTGCAGCGGTGATTTTCATAGACCTTTCTAACGCGTTTAACGCAGTTAAGCTACAAACCCTAGAACAAACCATGTTGTCTCTCAACGTCCCACCTGAATATGCCAGCTGGGTAATGGCATTGTTAGCAGACAGAAAAATACAGTTGCAGGTAGGAAAAGAAATACTAACTCGCCACGTCAGCCAGGGACTCCCTCAAGGGGACATCCTATCACCTACCCTTTTCAATATCTATACAGCAAAACTCCATGATATTCAGGTAGAAGGCGTTACCCTCGTGCAGTATGCAGATGATTTTGCGGTTGTGATTATAGGTGACAGTGAAGAAGAAATCAATGAACGTGGTAACCGCTTCATGGAATTCTTCATCGAATCGACTGCTCAACTTAACTTTGCTGTTAATGTCCAGAAAACCAAAATCATACTGTTCACTAATTCCCCAATTAAATTGCAGATCATTGTTGGTGAGGAGAGGATAGAAATGGTTCACATGCACCGATACCTAGGACTATGGATGGACAGAGGGCTCAGATTTGGTGCACACATCCGTGATCTGTTACAGAGGGCCGCGGATCGGCTAAATATGCTTAAAGTAATTAGCGGAACTAGGTATGGAGGCCATCCTGCAACCCTCAGTATGGCTTACAACGCTTTTTTCCGAGGCTTCATAGAGTATGGTGCCAGTATATACAGCTCTGCTAGCAAGACAAACCTAGAAAAGATTGATACGCTTAACAATGCTTGTCTTCGGAAGATAACTGGTTGTACAAAGACAACGCCAAGGAATACACTTCAGTCCATAGCAGCTCAACCGCCACTTCGGTACAGGCGGCTGAAAGTTGTGGGGAAACAAGTGGCCAAACATTGCTAACGGAAAACGCCTATTTGGGAACAAATTGCGAACGGAGTTGACGACGGCATTGACGAGCGGAAGAGATACTCCTATCTCGAACAATTAGCCGCACAACATGCCGAAATTTTCAAGTACATGTCAACTACAATGACTGCTACTCCGCTGCCCAGAACGGTCCATATAGCTGTAACACTAAACGAGGAGGATTGGTCCAAAAAGCAGACGGATACAAGAGTGCTGAAGCAACTAACATTATCGCTGATACACGGAAAATATCAAGGTCAACAAATAGTATACACCGATGCTTCAAGTGATCAAAAGGAGTGTGGAATAGGAGTATACCATGAATCGGGTAACTTTATGCTGAGCCTCAAGCTGGAGAACTACGTCTGCATAATGTCGGCGGAGATCGAAGCTATTCACGTAGCACTACAATACATCAACCGCAGCGGATTAATCAACACTGTGATAATGACGGATTCCAGATCTGGATGTGAATATCTTCGAAATCAGCTAGACAACGATGAGAGAGACACGGTGATAGAAAAGATCCTCATGATGGCTGCAGTTACTAGAACATCGATTCAATGGGTACCAGGACATGTTGGCGTACGCGGTAATGAGATTGCCGATCAATTGGCGAAACAGGCACTGAGTGGGAACAACGTACATAGCAACAAAATACTCTTCCACGACGCGGTTGGTTACTTCGAAAGACTCTGCGATGAAAGCGCCCAGCAGTGGTATTTGGAATACACTACTGAGCTGGGAAAAGGCTGCAAATATTTCCAAATACAAAATACAATTCCACAAAAGCCCTGGCACTATAAACTAGATCTCGATAATAAGCAAATTCGTACTCTTAATCGGCTACTCTCCGGGCATGACTTTTCTCGTTTCTGGCTACACAAAATGAAACTGGCTGACGATTGCATCTGTGAAAGTTGTGACACGATAGACAACGCTGAACACATGCTTTTCTTCTGCGTGAAATACGCCGTCACGAGAAGCAAATACGAACTGGATAAATTCAGCAACATATATCAAATTTGGAACCAAAACAACACGAGCATATTGCGGAATGTAGTAAACTTCTTGAAGGAAATTAAGAGCAGCATCTAGACCGGATAAAAACAAACTGAAGATCGACGAATGAATCCCAGCCTGCTAGCCCGGCAGGCCCTGGCACGAAAAGTCAAATGACTATAAACAATCATCGCTGGCGTTATAACTAATACAGCTGTGCCATCCCTAATGCTCTAGCTTGACAGCTGAGCAGTCAGAAAGAAGAAGAAGAAGAAGACTCACCTCACACACCGCGCAGAATAATCCTGATTGGTAGTGCGGGATAGCGGCTCTAAGCGAGACCCATCAGAAACAGGAGGAGCACGAGGCGGCGCTGCACCGACCGAGGAAGCGGTGATGACTGACACGTACCTCACGCGGCCGCTGAACCGCAACAGGAGCGGTCTACTGAAGGTGTTGGTAGCTGCCGAAAAACTGGACGAGCTGGTCGCCTACACGAGCGGGCGGACTACTATCAGCAAGGACCTGAAACAAAGCCTGCAGAAGCTCAGCAAATCGCTGGCTCTGGCCAAGAAGGAGTATAATCTCCTGGTCGAAGAGTGGGGTGCGGCTGATGCAAGCAGGAAGGAGCGGTCCACTCATACGATCAGTTTTTTTCTTTGCTGGCAACACGGCGCTGCATCAGTCATTGTTGTGCACTCGCCAAAGTCGGACGCGCTTGCTACCCGGTACGCTCTGAACAATAAATTTAAAGCACCGCACCGCCGCGCAGCTAGTTTCTGTTCTGCTGTGTGTGCTTTGTTTGACCTTCGGTACATCGCCTGTGTCCTACAGCAGTGAAATGGACAAACAAAAAATTATCACCAACACGGTGAAGTTTGTGTTCCCTCTCGGTGCACCACGACCGTCCTGGGCCGAAATCGCTGGTTTCGTGACAAAATTGGATTCCGATCCAATGAGCATGGAAGCAGTATATAAGCTGGGATCGGATAAGAGCTTGTACATCAAATACAAGTCCGAGGATGCAATGCAGGTGGCCCTGCAAAGGAATAAAGATGGTGTCAAGTTTCTCTATGCGAGTGGTGAATCGGTGGAAATCCGAATGCTCACGGCCGGAATTTATGTGCAGTATGTACGGGCATTCGATATCCCTCCGGAGGTGGACGACGAGCAGTTGATTGCGGCACTGGGAAAGTACGGAAAAATACACCGGACGACGCGGGAGAAGTTTCCATCTGGACTAGGCCTCGATCACCTGTTTACTGGTGTGCGAGGGATTTACATGGAGATCAGTACCGATATACCTCCTGCTTTGGATGTCGGCGAATGGAAGGCGAATATCTTCTACGATGGACTCAAGGGAAAGTGTTTTTCTTGTCAATTAGAAGGGCACCAAAGGAATACTTGTCCGTCGACAATGAAGAAACGGGAACAAGCCAAATGCCATAAGAACACTTATGCTGGAGTGGTGGAAACAGGAGTAGCAGCGGTATCGAGCAGGACAGACCCCATCGACGGAGACATCATTGAGATAGTGGAAGAAGAAATAGAACCTCAAAATAGTATGGAAACAGCAGAAAAAGAAGTAACTTCGAAGGCAGCAAAATACATGGAGCAATTTGACGTGGAACATTTGGAGGAAATGGACAGAGCGGCAGAGCAGTTTGGTTTGGAGAATTTTAGTGAAAATATCGCCAAATTGTCGGTCATGATCGACGCACTTCCCAACAGCAGCGGTAAGGATCGGGCGAGTGAACGACGGGCTCAGTTTGCAGCATCAGGCTCAACGGAGCTGAGACCAAAAAAATCTGCTCGAAAGAGCAACAAATAGTTTTGTTATTTTATATAATTCTACCATTTCGGCTCTGTAATGCTTAAAGGCGCCTGAGCCTTTTAAATAAATAAAAGAATAAAAAAAAAATAAAAAACACGGCGCTGCAGCACAAAACCATGCTGCTCGTCGGAGCCATAGCGGAGAGGTCAAACCGCCATACGGTTCGAGCTGCATGGTCGAAACCTGTCGAGGAGACGCGTCTGGCAGAGACGGGCGAAAAGCCAATGATGACAGAAGGTACGGCCAACGTGAGTAACCAGGCTGTCAAGTCGGTTGCGAAACGCGCAAGGGCAAGGAAACCAAGCGCCAAGAGGCCAACCCTAAGAGGAAGGAGCCGGACCAAGGGAAAGAGAACCTTTGGATTACGGTTGGTAAGAAGAAGGTAGTAAGAAAAATTAAGTCAGCCCGCAAACGCGAATGGAGCGACGCATACATACATACATTTATTTGATCAACATCACATTGAAGACAAGACATAACCAACAATAGTACGCCACAATACTCGGTTTGTGGCTGCCGCTCTCCATCCTCGGTCGCGACCAATGCTCGCCAGGTCACGCTCCACCTGGTCCGCCCATCGTGCTCTTTGCGCTCCACGTCTTCTTGTGCAAACCGGATCAGTAGCAAACACCAGCTTTGCAGGGTTATTGTCCGGCATTCTTGCAACATGCCCTGCCCACCGTATCCTTCCGGCTTTGGCCACCTTCTGGATGTTGGGTTCGCCGTAAAGTGCAGCGAACTCGTGGTTCATCCTTCTTCGCCACACACCGTTCTCCTGCACACCGCCGAAGATCGTCCTTAACATGCGTCGCTCGAAAACTCCGAGTGCTTGTAGGTCCTCCTCGAGCATGGTCCATGTCTCGTGCCCGTAGAGGACCACCGGTCTTATTAGTGTTTTGTACATGGTGCATTTGGTGCGTGGGTGAATCTTTTTCGACCGCAGTTTCTTCGGAGCCCATAGTAGGGCCGACTTCCGCTGATGATGCGCCTCCGAATTTCACGGCTCACGCTGCACAGTGGTGCGTTGCTGAACAAAAGCCAGCCAAAACCTCTTACCCAAAACCCTCAAAAACATATGAAAATCATGAAATCTATCGCAAGTTTTCGCAAAATAAATCATACACCAATCGAAAGCACTGGTCTTAGGCTTACAAAATCGCACAACCACATCGCGGGCGCGCACGTCCTACTATAGTTTTAGATCAATTTTGACTCAAAAATGGGTAATTTTCAAAAATATCGAAGGATAACTCATTTTTAGGCAGCTTTTTCACAACTTAAATGCCATACAGATGATCTTCACAAATCTACGAACAAAGCCATCAAAGCAACTATTATAGCTCATGCGTTTATTAAAGCACGGGACACTGGCATAGCTGTGAATAAACATTATAGATTTTGTATAAAGGCCATAAACCACAGTCCGTTTAGGAGGCTGTCAAAAATTCAAATTTCAATGATTCGATCTGAAATTTTGGATTTCTACAGTTGAAATATTTAGGAATCTGACAAAAATATTATATCTACGTGAAAAGCATTTTCATTTTTTAGGTTTCGTCCGCCCTCGCACCACTGTGCGTTGTTGTCAGCCGTCAGTAAGGATCCGAGGTAGACGAATTCCTCCACCACCTCGAAAGTATCACCGTTCCAAATGTTCTTGCAATAGTGTCCATGTCGTTCACAAAGCACACAAATTGGCCGGATTTTGTTTGCTGTTGAGCCCGGCCCGTCGCATCACACCTTCCAGAGCGATGTTGAAGAGTAGGCATGAGAGTCCATCACCTTGTCGCAGTCCCCGGCGAGATTCGAATGAACTGGATAGTTCACCCGAAATCCTTACGCACCGTCCATCGTTGATTTAATCAGTCTAGTCAGCTTCCCAGGAAAGCCGTTTTCGTCCATGATTCTCCATAGATCTGCCCGGTCGATACTGTCGTATGCCGCTTTGAAGTCGATGAACAGGTGATGCGTTGGGACCTGGTGTTCACGGCATTTCTGGAGGATTTGCCGTACGGTAAAGATCTGGTCCGTTGTCGATCGGCCGTCGATGAAGCCGGCTTGATAACTTCCCACGAACTCATTCGTTTTAGGTGACAGACGACGGAAGATGATCTGGGATAGCACGTTGTAGGCAGCATTCAAAATAGTGATCGCCCTGAAGTTCTCACATTCCAAATGGTCGCCTTTCTTGTGAATGGGGCAGATTACCCCTTCCTTCCACTCCTCCGGTAGCTGTTCGGTTACCCAGATCCTGACTATCAGCCGATGCAGACAGGTGACCAACTTTTCTGGGCCCATCTTGATGAGTTCAGCTGCGATACCATCCTTTCCAGCTGCTTTGTTGGTTTTGAGCTGGTGAATGGCATCTTTAACTTCCATCAGCGTGGGAGTTGGTTCATTTCCGTCCTCCGCTGCACTGGCGTCGTCGTTTCCTCCGTTGCCGTGGGCTCCCGTGCCTACAGGGTGCGTGCGGTAATTTTGCAAACAGGAATATTTCATCAAAGGGTTGCAATAAAAATATAAATCCCACATCATCAAATGCACCATATTTCTAGTGAACTGTGAAAAATATAAAACCATTAATAATCAAAAACGTGGCGGTTCAGATTCTATGTTTTACACTAGCGCGCCCAATAACATTTCGGGTTCTACTATTTGTTGTGTAAATAAGACGAAATCAGTAAAATGTAATGTGTAAAAGCCCGATAATGATACACGAGACGTAATAATACAGATATGCTTCAAAAATTATAATTTAAATAATTTTGACGTCATTATCGAATAGCATCAATAAAAACTAATTGTTTTTTCGATACACTAAGTCTAGGGTACAACTTTTTTTTAGCAAGCATCGGATCACTTAGCGGTCTTCAACAAAGATGTGCCGCATAGAATTCCCTATAATATTGCGCATTGCGCGGTTATACAGGGGATACTCAAAATAACTGGGACAGGTAAAATTTTCACTTTTCAAAAAATGTTCAAATCGCTGTAACTTTTCGAAAAGGGCATCAAATGTTCTCAAATTTTTACTGTAAGTTCATCAACTAGTTGTGTATCAGTGGTCAAAATTTGGAAAGGACCGGGCCATTCTACACAAAGTTATAAAGGTTCTAGAAAAAGGTATAATTACACTAGTCGACAAAATTGAAACTTTTTTCACGCACTTTGACCATTTGTTCCATTTCTAATGGAATTAGGCCCGCTGATTTCGAATCTGACTTCAGAATTCCTGTAACACGTACAGTTTTTGAGAAAAATAGGATTTTATTTACCAAATTTAATATGTCATAGAAAATAAAATATTGGAATTTTAATTTTAAATTTTTCAGCTGCTCTTTATAACTAATATTTATATTCAATAGATTTTGATCCACTGATTCATAATCTGACCTAAGAATTTCAGTAACACGTAAAATTTTTGAGAAAATACGGTTTTATTCACAAAATTTTATATTTTCTCTTTTCAATCGAGGGGAATGGCAGCAGCCGTTTTCCAAAAATCTTACCATGTCTTTTGAAAAATTCTAAGAGGATATCGTCGTAATGATTACTTTCGGTGTATTTGGTACGGGATAGAGAAGACTGTGAACGCTTTCAAAAAGGATAGAACGGATAGAAACGGATATGGGCGGATATTTTCGTCGAGTTCACTTCATCCTGTCAACAAACTGTCAAGCGAGCTGTCAAATGTGGACAAGAACAAAGAATTTTGATGGCTTTAGCTGTTTTTGCGGTGTCCGTAGCAGCCGACTAAGACCGGTCACGGACCATCTCGCCATGGCTTTAGCTTGTTGGGATTCCAGCGGAATTGCTCTACAGAATACCCAAGAAGAAATATTTTGCTCGTTTGACTGTCAACATCGATCAGGCTTTGGCTCTTATGCTCCAGTTCCTTCCTAGGCATGCATATGTATTTTCTTTGGTGGTAAATCAGATTTAATGATGATGGAATATCTCACTAGTTCTATTCTACCTTGACTCCTGGCACAATTCCAGTGGACGTACTTCCGTGCTGGTAGTCGATAGAGGGAAAGCAATGAGCTGTGTCCATGACCTCCCGGATTACCTTCAAGTTGTTCGCATTTGTTACAGCTGTAGTTGTATTTAATCCTCGATTTAATCGGGGGATGAAGCTAGAAAGCTTGCTGGCAGGTTGATGCGTGAGGTGAGAGTGTGAGCCTTCATAGTCCATTAAATCGTTCGTTTATGTTTTTTTTATTCAGTTTATAATAACTTACTTTTCATCTGAGCGGGAGATTTTTCCGATGATTCCGATTCCGGGTCGTTCCGGGTAAGGATCAACGAGTCGATCAGGAGGATTCCGACATCGCTGTTTTGCTCGCTGTTTTGATTAATGTTTTTTTTTTTGTTTTGACATTTCTCTTTCGTTAAAACATCTTTACTAGAGTGCGTTCACGATGAAACCACCGTGAGCGCTTTCAAATCGTTGGAGGTTTGGACACGGTTAGAAACGGATAGCGACGGATAGATGGGGGTTTGGGAAGGATATTAAAAAAAATAATTTCTTAGAAGCTATTATTTGGGGGTTTGAAAGAAAAGTAGCGAAATTCACAAAAAATCCGGATCTGCCATTCCCCTCATTTTCAATGAACTATTGTCTTTATAATTTTATTTTTTTTATCTGCTCATCTTAAGCAATATTAAAATTTATTAAATTTTCATATACTGACTCGGAATGTGACCTAAGAATTTCAGTAACACGTAACTTTTTTGAGAAAAATAAAGTTTTATTCACAAAATTTTATATTTTCATACAAAACAAAATCTTGACTTTATAATTTTGAATTTTTGATCTGCTCATCATAACCAATAGTTATACTCAATAAATTTTGATCCACTGATTCAGAATCTAACCTAAGAATTTCAATAACACGTAAAATTTTGAGAAAATAAGGATTTATTCACCATATTTTATAATTTCATGGAAAATAAAATATTGTCTTTATAATTTTCATTTTTTTATCTGCTCATCTTAAGCAATATTAATATTTATTAGATTTTTATATACTGACTTAGAATCTTACCTAAGACTTTCTCTAACACGTAAAATTGTTGAAAAATAGGGTTTTATGCATCATATTTCATATTTTCATAGAAAATAAAATATTGTCTTTATAATTTTATTTTATTTTATCTGCTGATCATAACCAAAATTTATTTTCAATAGATTTTGTTCCACTGATTCAGAATCTGAACAAAGAATTTCAGTAACACGTGATCTTTTGAGATAATGGGGTTTTATTCACCATACTTCTAAAAACTATTGTCATCATAATTTTATTTATTGTATCTGCGAATCATAACCAATATTTTTATGCAGTTGATTTTAATCCACTGATTCGAAATCTAACCTAAGAATTTCAGTAACTCGTAAATTTTTTGAGAAAATGTAGTTTTTTCACAAAATTTCATATTTATAAAGAAAGTAAACTATTGTCATTTTGTTTTATTTTTTTAATCTGCCCTTCTAAACCAATATTTATATTTATTAGATTTTCATATAATGACTCGAAATCTGACCTAATAATTTCTATAACACGTAATTTTTTTTGAGAAAAATAGAGTTTTATTCACAAAATTTCATATTTTCATACAAAACAAAATCTTGTCTCTATAATTTTGAATTTTTCATCTGCTTATCATAACCAATAGTTATATTCAATAGATTTTGATCCACTGATATAGAATCTGACCTAAGAATTTCAGTAACACGTGAAATTTTTGAGAAAATATGGTTTTATTCATCATATTTCATATTTTCCATGGAAAATAAAATAATGTCTTTTTAGTTTTATTTCATTTTATCTGCTGATCGTAACCAATATTTATTTTCAATATATTTTATTTCTCTGATTCAGAATCTGAACAAAAAATTTCAGTGACCCGTGAAATTTTTGAAAAAAAATGGAGTTTTATTCATGAAATTCATATTTTTGTGGGAAATAAACTATTATCTTTATAATTTTAAATTTTTTATCTGCTCATCTTAATCAATATTTATATTTAATGGATTGTCATCCATCGATTCGGAAACTCACCTTATAGCTTCTGTAACACGTGAAATTTTGTGAAATAAAATAATAATTTTACAATTTTAAATTTTTTATCTGCTCATCATAACTAATATCTATATTCAAACGATTTTGATCCACTGCAGTGGATCAGTGCACTGATTAAAAATCTGACCTAAGAATTCAGTAACTCGTACAGGTTTTGAGAACAATGGGGTTTTAATTATAAAATTTAATATTTTTAAAGAAAATAAAATATGGTCTCTATAATTTTTTTTTATCTGCTCATCTTAACCAATATTTATACTTCATAGATTTTGGTCCACTGATTCGGAAACTGACCTAAGAATTTCTGTAACATTTAAAATTTTTGAGAAAAATAGGGTTTTATTCTAACCTCAGAATTTCTGTACCACGTTCAGTTTTTTGTATGAGAACCCACTTTTTATTTGTATGGCGCGAAAGATTTCTCAAATTCCCCTCCTTCCATAAACCCCTACCCCTACGTCATTAATGGACAGCTTTTCACTAGATCGTAATAGATTGTGTTTAATGTATCCACTTATTCCTTATTCTTACCTTAGAATTGCTGTAACACATTCATTTTTTTTCTAGTTGGGTTTCATCAACAAAATTTCACATTCTCATGAAAATAATTTTTTTTTTCATAAATTCATTTTTTTATGTAAAAAATGTGCTTCACCTTTTTTTTACAAAAACTGTACGTTTTACAGAGTTTCTGAGCAATAAATCTAAATCAGCTCATCAAATAATATTTTATATGAATTTTTGTTTCTATGAGCAGTACATTTAAAAAAATAAAGACAATATTTTATTTTCAATGACCATATGTGATGTTGTAAATATAATTCTATTTTTCTCAAAATCTGTACGTGCTACAGAAATTATACGGTATGATAAGAATTCAGCGAATTGTTCTTATGTATTTGCACAGTCAGGTTTTCTTTTCACGACGGGGATACGTACCGTGCTAATTCGTGAACTCAGTCCAAAAACTGTACGTGTTAAACACAAAACCTTAGGTCAGATTCCGAATCAGTGGATCAAAATCGTTTGAATATAAATATTGGTTATGGTTAGTAGATAAAAAATGATATTAACAACACAGTATTTTCACAGACAAACAGACGTAACACCTTGAACGATTTTCATGGAAATCCATCGCCCAGTTCACACTACCAAATAGTAATACACTAGAACTCCAATGGCGCTGTAGTCACTTTCCCTAATTAATTATTTTATTAACATTAACTGCAGTAATTGACTATTTAATGCCCATCTTGTAGAGGATCTATTGTTTTGGTAAACAATGCTGTAAGGGCGTGGCAAACTAGATGTTGGTCACACGAACAGTCGCAACATTGGACTTCTGTGGCTAGTTATTCTAATCACTACCATCACCTGGTGGAAAAGTTGCACGAATCACTGTGTTGTGCAATATCGTCAACAGAAGGCGCTAGTGTGAAACGTCAAACGCATAGAAAAACGATGAGCGCGCCTCTGGTTGTGAAAGCCACAACTATGAAAATTTAAAATGATCGTTAAAAGCAAGGTTCCTGATTTCCACTTTTCATCTTTTTCCACATTCGAAGACAGTCAGCAGCGAACGGTTGTCGCTTTAGTTCGTGTGTATGCATGTCAGCGACGACAGCAAACTCAGGCGAACGGTGGGATGCCACATTTGGAAATTACTCATTCGTCCACATTCGCATCGCAAGCGAATGCGATTCGTGAGTGATGCGATTGATATTGTGCATACGAATTTTTGATGTTTTCGAATTATTTTCTTTGCTAATCTAGCATTTCAGCAACATTACAGTAAAAATGTATGCATTACATGCAGAAATTCTCTTCTACTTGTGATAATAGCCGCTTCGATCGCTCACCAGCATTCTTCACCATTCGCCATTCATTCATTCGCTTGCGATCCAAACTGCGACGAATGGCAACGAATATTCATGTCAAGCAGCTGGCTCATCGCTTCCCACTGGTGATGGGGTTGCGTGTTTGATCACGACGATCCGTTTGCTGCATCTTTCTCGATTCGCTTCAGCAAAGAGGAGTGAATATGAATGGAGTGAGGCGAATATACCGATCCTTGGTTATAAGCATGGTCGATGGAAATTTCGCAAGTGTTACGTCTGTTTGTCTGTGGTATTTTTTTTATGAAAATATAAAATTTTGCGAATTAATTCCCCATTTTTCTCAAAAATTGAACGTGTTACAAAAATTCTTAGGTTAGTTTCCGAATCAGTAAATAAAAATTCATTGAATATAAATATTGTTTAAGATTAGCAAATAAAAATTGTCCAAGGGCTGAAAGTCTCTCAAATAAAGATAAATCAATCAAATCATTCAATAAAAATTGTAAAGACAATAGTTTATTTTCTATGAAATTTTATAAATAATATTCCATTTTTCTCAAAAATTGTACGTGTTACACAAATTCTTAAGTCACATTCTGAATCAGTTATTTAAAATTATGAAGACAAGATTTCATTTTCTATGAAAATATGAAATTTTGTGAATAAAACTCTATTTTTCTTAGAAAGTTTACGTGTTACACAAATTCTTATGTCAGATTACGAATCAATGGATCAAAATCCATTAAAATAATTATTGTTTATGATGAGCAGAGAAAAATTAAAATTATAAAGACAATATTTCATTTTTTTTAAGAAAAAATGGAATTTTGTGAATAAAACCCTATTTCGCTCAAAAACTGTATGCGTTTCAGAATTCTGAATCAGTATGCGAGAATCTATTGAATATGAATATTGGTTAAGATAAGCAGATTAAAAAAATAAAACTAAAAAGACAATATTTAATTTTCTATGAAAATATAATATTTTTTGAAAAATATTTACGTGTTACAGTAATTCTTATGTCAGATTACGAATAAGTGGATCATAATCTATTTGATAAAAAATATTGGTTAAGATGAGTAGATAAAAACTTCAAATTTAAAAAGACAATAATTTTATTTTCTCTGAAAATATGAAATTTTGTGAATAAAACCCCTTTTTTTAAAAACTGTTCGTGTTACTGAAATTCTAAGGTCAGATTCTAAATCAGTGGATCAAAATCTATCGAATATAAATATTGGTTGAGATGAGCAGATAAAAAAATAATAATATAAAGACAATAGTTTATTTTTTATGAAAATATGAAATTTTGTAAAAAAAAAAACTTTATTTTTCTCAAAAACTGTACGTGTTACAGCAATTCCGAAGTCAGATTCGGAATCAGCGGGCCAAAATCCATCAGAAATGGAACAAGTGGTCAAAGTGCGTGATCCACTGTCTACCAGTGTTATCCGATAGCCAATTTTGAGCTGTTATAACTCCGGATTCAATGATCCGAATGCAATGAAATTTTGATCATTTATGACTTATATAATGAGCTATTAAAAACATTTGACTAAACTTAGAATTCTTCACACGAAAGAAAATTATTTCGATTATATTATTTTTCTAATATATTACCAATTTATCCAAAACTTCATCAATGTTTCAAAAATCGAGATAGTAATTATAGTTCATTTAAATTCCCTCGAATTCCCTCTAATATATTTATGTTTCAAAGGAAAGCAACCAAATAGCCTTCATTAAATTGAAAAAGTAATGGGATGCTTATGAAAAATAGATAAATTTACTGAAAAAACAAAGTATAAATGAAATCGCCATAACTTTTTTTCTTATTTATAATTTCAAATTAAGTCAACTGTTTTTCAAAGTTCATTATATAAGTCATAAATGATCAAAATTTCATTGCATTCGGTTCATTGAATCCGGAGATATAACAGCTCAAAGTTGGATATCGGATAATTACACCCTTTTCTAGAATCTTTCTTACTTCGTGTGGAATAGCCCGATCTTTTCCAAAATTGGACCACTGATACACAACTAGTTGATGAACTTACAGTAAAAATTTGAGAATATTTGATGCCCTTTTCGAAATGTTACAGCGAGTTGAACATTTTTTGAAAAGTGAAAATTTTACCTGTCCCAGTTATTTTGAGTATCCCCTGTAAGTGCGACGATGAAGTGCGGAATCTCAAATAAAAGTGCGATTTTGCGTCAGATCGTTCCGGTGTCTTCACCGCACTTATTCATTAGCTCGTGATGAATAAGTGCGGTGAAGACACCGGAACGATTTGATGCAATATCGCACTTTTATTTGAGATTCCGCACTTTGTCGCAGTCCAGTTAGCAATGCAATAAACTATAATACTAAAAATAAGGGTTATTGAACGCTTCCAATGCCATCTAGTGGCAGAAAACTAAAACTATGCCATTCCTGCACATATTTGTACCAGTTTTACCATAAAAACTTCAGACTAGTCGAGCGATACCTAAGACCTTATCAATTCAGCTCAAATTTGTGATGTAGCTTATGGGAGTCTAAAACAGCAAATTGAGATGGTCAGACTTAGGATATATTTCTCATATTTTCTCATAAATGTTTGAGCAATACTACAATAATAGAATACCATTGCTCAAATTAGAATTTCCGACTTCTTCCAGTTATTTCTCCGCTATCTTTCATTCCAGCGATGTAGTTTTTTGTAGGTAACAAGCCTATGGAATCCCCCAACTACACTGAGAAAATCAGCTTCATAGCGTTCTTGACAGCTGAGAAAATACAGATAGTGTTCGGATCAAAATCGGCGCAAACAATTTTTGTGAATCGGCCTTTTATTGTGGCAGATCAAACTGTAAGTAATAAATTTGACATTTTCGTCAATGATAATACAACTTGTTTAGTATGAATTCACTTACAATTTTAGTTTGATTTTCTCCTCTATTGGCTTCCCTTCTACCTTCCTTTGCAGGCAACGTAGCCACCTAATAAATTATTACATTTGTATTTGAGTCCATATCAATTTGTTATAATAAATAAACTTACGAATTTTGTCCTCGAAATACTCCGATTTGGACCACTGTGCAAAGTCTCGTCCTCGTCGTGCGTCGATATCTGTTATCAATGTTATGTTTACGTTCAATACATCAACTTTCTCTAAACTCTTCATTTACCTGGTTTCTCAAGTCTGTTGTCTAAACTGTCTCTTCCCGTCGGGCCTCCAGCTCATCAACCACTAAATTTTACTCCGCGGCTTGGAAATACAACGAAATATTTTTGTTACTTTCCGCTCTAAAATGCATATAAACTTTCCTACTTACTGTATTAGTTTGTGATCATCTGACCAAATCTGATCCGAATTCAAGAATCCACTAACAAATCACCCGCGGAACTATTCTATTTCAAGTTACTTTCCTTAAACTGCCCTATCATCAAATTTCGCAAATGGTAACTAATTCAATTTTCTTCCACTTTATTCCTCTTATCTCGACCACCTATCTTCTATGCACTACCTTTGTTTATGTTTTCCTTTCAACTCTCCTTTGACGGCTTTCCATCTCTCTTTCAATACTGTCATCTCTTCCGTCACTCTGACACCTGTCAACCGACACTTACGCTCGCTGCCTCATCGTCCAAATCATGCCGTGTGGTAACCGGCGCTCGTGCAGTGCTGCCAGAACATTCCCCGGCCCGTAATTCTGTCCCGGAGGCCACTTCCGGCTCAGGGTTACCACTATCTATCTCCATTCTGGCCAGCTTCACTGCCGCACGTTTGTACCTTCCGGTGCTGGTACGCACCCACGCTTGACGGATTCTTCCGTCGCCGGACGCGATGACTTCTTCAACTACTCCACGGACCCAGCACTTCCGGTTAGCACCCTCGACCACGTACACTACCTCTCCAACTCGCAATGGCCTCGATTCGCCGAACCACTTTGTCCTCTGGTTCAACGATGGCACGTACTCCTTGATGCATCGTTCCCAAATTACGCTGGCTAACTGCTGTGAACGCTGGAACGCGTCCCGAAGGGCCTCCGCCGGTTGGGGAGATGGCCGTGTCACGCACGGTTGGTTCGGAGATGCACCTCTCAGAAAATGGTTCGGAGTGAGTGCTTCTGCTTCTACGGACTCCTGCGACAAGTATGTCAACGGACGGGAGTTGATGATGTCCTCCGCCTCAACGATCGCCGTCTGCAGAATCTCGTCCGTTAGCCTTCTTCCGTCATCGAGCGCTGTAAGCGCTTCCTTCACAGAACGTACCAACCGCTCCCAAACGCCACCCATGTGCGGTGCGGCCGGGGGGTTGAACGTCCACTTCGTCCTCGCGTTCGTCAGTTGGTCTGCACAGTCATCGCTGATGCCCTGCACAGACTCCACCACTTCCTTGCTGGCTCCTCTGAGATTCGTCCCGTTGTCCGAGAAAAACTCGACCGGCCAGCCACGGCGGCCGATGAACCGGTGTATCGCCATCAAACAAGACTGCGTCGTTAGTCCAAACGCCACCTCTAAATGCACTGCGCGTGTTACCATGCAGGTGAACAGTGCGATCCACCTCTTCTCCGTTCTGCGCCCTATGGTCACGTCGAACGGCCCCAGGTAATCGACTCCGACGTAGCTGAACGGCCGTAGATTCGGCGTCAGTCGCTGCACTGGCAGTGCCGCCATTCTTGGAGTGTCAGGCCGACAACGATTCACCTTGCACCATACACAAGAAGCTGCCACTTTCCGGACTACAGCATCGACGTGGAGAATGTAGAACAGCTGCCGCAATTCGTTCTTCACCGCCTGACGGTATCCATGGCCACTCCGCTCGTGGTAATGCTGAACGATCAGCTGCGTAATCCGATGGTTGTCCGGTAGAATCACCGGAAATCGTAGGTCGAACGGTAGAAATTCCGCCCTCTCGGTTCGGCCTTCGATCCGAATCAATCCATCCTCATCGATCATCGGAGTCAGCTTGTACAGCGGACTGGACCTCTCGATCGCTATCCATCGGTCCACCGATCGGTCTTTGTTCTTCCACAGCACTTTCAGCTCGTCGATGAAGCTCTCCGACTGCGCTACTTTTAAAAGACACCGCTCCGCCTTCTCATACTCCTCTTGTTTCAGTGGTATGCGAACTGACGCTCCTGCGGATGCCATCCGCACCTTCAACTGGCCGCTCGTTGCTCGTAGCGTTTCAGCCGGCAGCCTTTCCTTCCTTCGCCTGCAGTTCGACACGAATCGATACACGCAGGCCACTGTTCGTACCAGAACCGTCCACTTCGAAAAGCGGCTCGCGTCCACGAGAACCGCTGGAACCTTCACATCGTGCAGCAGTAGGTGCACGCGTAACTCCTCCGTCGTGTTCGCCGGTGGCATACTCTTCCTCGGCCAATCTTCCTCGCTCTCGTACAGAAACTGCTGTCCTCTCACCCAATCGCTGCTTGGCTTTGTATCCGGATCCTTGCCCCACTTTGTCAGCTGATCAGCTACGTTCAGCTTCGTGGGCACCCATCGCCAGTCTGCCAGCCTCGTCAGGCTCAGGATCTCTCCGATGCGGAAACCGACGAACTGCTTATACCGACGCTGATCAGATCGAATCCAGGAAAGCACGACCTCTGCATCCACCCAGAACGCCACCTTGGTGATGACGAAATTGTGGTTTTCACGCACCGTTTGCGACATCCGTGCAGCAAGCACCGCTGCCAGAAGTTCCAGTCGCGGAATCGACAGCTGCTTCAACGGCGCCACCTTTGCACGACTGGTCACTAGCGCGCACATCACTTCTCCTCGTACCATGGCTCGGAAATACGCCACGCATCCGTACGCTGTCTCGCTCGCATCCGCAAATATATGCAGCTGCACGTCCTGGATCTCTTCCGACCGTGCACTGCCAAAGTAGCTCCGTGGAAGCTTGAATGCTCGAACTTCGGCCAGAATGTTCGTCCACCGTTTCCATTTGTTGAACGCCGCATCGTCGACCACGTCGTCCCACTGACAGCCTGTCCGCCAAAGATCTTGAATCAGCATCTTTCCTAGTATTGTTACTGGCGCCAGGAATCCCATAGGGTCGAACTGCGCCATCACGATACTGAGCACGATTCGTTTGGTCGGGCGTACTCCTCCTCGAAGGACGGTTGAATACTCTGGTTTCGACGCGGTGGCAAAGCAGAAAGTGTCTTCGACCGTATCCCATACGATTCCCAGCACCCGTTCGTATTCCGTGCTCTTGTCCAGGCTAAAATGAACTGCTGTTTCCCTGCTTCGCTCCCCGAGTTCCTCCAGGACCGCCTCTGAATTCGAAACCCAGTTCCTGATGTGAAAGCCACCGCGGGAGTGAACGTATTTCACCTCACTAGCTCTCTGGATCGCTTCTTCCACAGTGTCCACGCTATCGTAATAGTCGTCGACGTAGTGACGCTTGACTATCGCTACGGCCGCTTCCGGATACTGTTCCGAATACTGCTCGGCGTTCAGATTCTTCACGTACTGTGCTGAACTGGGTGAACACGTTGAGCCGAAAGTCGCTACGTCCATAACGTATACCTGCGGAGCTTCGTCACTGTTCGCCCTGAAGAGAAACCGCTGCGCCTGCTTGTCCTCCGATCTGATGCGAATTTGGTGGTACATTTCCTGGATGTCACCACCGAAGGCGATCGGACGTTCTCGGAAATGGCAGATCACTCGTGGCAGCGGAACCAACATATCCGGACCTTTAAGCAGCTCGGAATTCAAGGAGATCCCGTTCACCGACGCAGCAGCGTCCCAAACCAAGCGGACTTTGCCCGGTTTCCTAGGGTTCACTACGACGTTCAGCGGCAGATACCACGCAGTTCCCTGTGGTGTTTCCGCCAGCTCCACCTCAGTTGCTTTGTGAGCGTATCCCTTCGACTGGTATTCCTCTATCTGCCGACACACGTTCTCCTTCAGCGCTGGGCTTCGCTCCAACTTTCGATCAAGTGCCTTCATCCTTCGGTCGGCCATAGGGTAACTGTCGGGAAATCGCCTTTCGTCGCTTCGCCACAGAAGACCCGTTTCAAAACGATTGCCCACTCGCTTCGTCGTCGACTCGAATATCTGTCGAGCCCGCTTCTCTTCCGATGGCTCTGGTACGGCGAACGATGTATTCGGCGCTTCTTCCAACACGTATTGCTCCCGCATCATGTCATGGAGCTCCTGATTGCTCACTGGTGCGACGGAGTGAAGGTTCAGGTACGTCTGCACCATCGGTCTCCGCTTTTCGGAACCGTAAATCGTCCAGCCCATCTTCGACCGAACGGCGATCGGCTCATTCGGCTTTCCAACCCGTGACTCCAGCGGCGCGAACAGATGCAGATTATCCAGTCCGATGAGGATCGTAGGCACACCTGAGGGAAAGTCCTTTGCCGGCACTCCCGCGAGATGTGAGTATCGCTTGACCACCTCTGCGTACCGAATGTTCTGTTTGGGCAGCTGCAACTCTGATACCGTTCGCGTATTGAACAGCGGATACTTTTCCTTCGAGCCCTTCGCCGACATGGAAATCTCTACGGTCCGAGACTCGTTCTCAAACCGGTTCATATTGCCGGTCCACGTGACTATCAGCGGCTCGAGTGTTCCTTCTGCCTTCAGCCGTTTTGCCACTGCATCATCCACCAGCGTCGCCGACGAACCTTCGTCCAGAAACGCGACGGTATCGTACTGTCGCTTGCCGACGTAGAGCGTCACTGACATCATTCGGAAGATAACCGTGCAGTCCGACTTCGCTTTTTGCAGCTGCACTGATTCTTCCACTCGGTGCAGCAGAGGATGATGACCGCCCCGGCAATTCCCCATCATACACCGGATCTTCGACGAACACCGACCTCCACTGTGCTTGTTCAGGCAGATTCCACAAAGTTTCTGCCTCTCGACTTCGCGTAGCCGCTCCACGACGTTCATTCGTCTGAACTCATTGCAGTTACGGATGAGATGATCCGTTCGCTTGCATATCCAACATGGCCGGCTGGCCATCTCGCTGCGAGAACCTTCGCTCTGCTTCCGCTCGGATTCGTGCACATGTACAAACTCCTTTCTCCTCGGATTCTCTCTCCCAGGCCGCGCTCGCTCATTCACTGACAGCGTTGAGAACTCCGTCACCTCGGAGACGTCGGAAACGATGTCGGTTGTGAATCGAGTGAACATCCTCAGCGGACTGTCCACTCTGCCGCGCTTATACCGGACCCAATCCAGCTTGTAGCTCGGCGGCAATTTGTCGACCAGCTCCTGCACTAGCATCGGGTTGTTGAGGTGGTCGTTGAGCTGTGCCGCCTCGAGATGATCGCACAATTGCTTTACGGTGATGCCGAAACTTATGAAGGTTTCCAGCCGATCGGCTCTCGGCGCTGGAGCGTTTCTCACCTTCGTCAGCAGCGTCTTCAACAGCTTCTCCGGCTTGCCGAACAAGTTCCGTAAATCTGCAATCACGTCCGGAACTGAGTCTGGTAGAACCAGCCTGCTTCTCACAGCCTCCAGTGCGTCGCCTTGCAAGCAGTCCTGTAGCCGCTTCAAGTTCTCCAGATTCGAAAATCCGCACGCCGCCGTCGTGTATTCGAAGCTGCTAATGAACAGCGGCCAGACTTCTGCTTCTCCCCGAAACTTTGGAAGGTGTTGCGACACTGCTTTTCGAGCAGCTAGTTGCTCCCTGGAGATCCGACCAACGCTTGGCCCTGGCCCTTCAGCACCTCTGCTTCTCCGCAGACTGCTATGCCGGCTGCTTTCCGCTCGATCGTCTAGCTGCTCTCCGTAGATTCGGCCAACTCTTGGCCCCGGCCCGTCAGCAACTCTGCTCCTTCGCAGACTGCCTCGCCGGCTGCTCTCCGCACGAACGTCTTTGAACGACTCGTCGCTGCTGCTGTCGCCATCACTGTCGCTGTCCTCACTTGAGCCATCTTCAAATTCCGTGATCACCGGCACTTTCGACATTGGCTTTGGCTTGCCAACTTGCTTCGAGCATCCCGTTCCAAATGGTTCGTCTCCTTTCGGGTACGCTCCCCGAAAATCCGCGGTCGACGGCTTGTCGACTGCCACTGACTGATCCTTCAGCCACTCCTTCACTCTCTTCTTCGGATGGTCCTCCGAAGCTTCGCCAACAGCGCTTTCTTGGCCTTTCAGCGCGTTGACTCGGTTGACGCTGCTCGTAAACTGCCTTCGAATCGCTTCGCGCTTCTTCACGAACTCTTGCTCTGCTGCCAGTTGGGCGTCCAGCAACTTCTGTTCGTGCTCCAACTGCTGCTCCTCCATTTCGCGTTGAACCTGGAGTTCCAGCTCACGCATCTCCTGTTCTTGCCTCTGCTGCTCTTCCTTCCATGCCTTCTGCCGGGCAAGTAGCTTCTTCCGCGCCGCCATCTGCTTTGCAAAGGCCTTCTCCTTGGCGAGTTGCTCCTCTTCCAACTGCTTCTCAATCGGATCCACATCAGAGCCAGCTCCCAGGTCGGACCCTCCATCGCTTCTTTGGCCGGACTTCTTGCTCCGCTTCTTGGCCGCTGCATCCGGAACTTTCAGCTGCTGCGCACTACTTGGGAGACACTGTGGGCACCGCCAATCACTGTTGACAACCCCTTGATCAACACCAGCGCAAGAAAAATGTGCCCAGTGTTGACACTTCCCACATTGGACCCAGTTTACGTCCTCAGACATCGACTCCGACATCGAGCAGAACAAACATTGCTCGGTCTTGGAGGGTGAGGAAGCCATTCCGAAGAATCCGAGCTAAAATTTTTGATTTTGTTCGGATCAAAATCGGCGCAAACAATTTTTGTGAATCGGCCTTTTATTGTGGCAGATCAAACTGTAAGTAATAAATTTGACATTTTCGTCAATGATAATACAACTTGTTTAGTATGAATTCACTTACAATTTTAGTTTGATTTTCTCCTCTATTGGCTTCCCTTCTACCTTCCTTTGCAGGCAACGTAGCCACCTAATAAATTATTACATTTGTATTTGAGTCCATATCAATTTGTTATAATAAATAAACTTACGAATTTTGTCCTCGAAATACTCCGATTTGGACCACTGTGCAAAGTCTCGTCCTCGTCGTGCGTCGATATCTGTTATCAATGTTATGTTTACGTTCAATACATCAACTTTCTCTAAACTCTTCATTTACCTGGTTTCTCAAGTCTGTTGTCTAAACTGTCTCTTCCCGTCGGGCCTCCAGCTCATCAACCACTAAATTTTACTCCGCGGCTTGGAAATACAACGAAATATTTTTGTTACTTTCCGCTCTAAAATGCATATAAACTTTCCTACTTACTGTATTAGTTTGTGATCATCTGACCAAATCTGATCCGAATTCAAGAATCCACTAACAAATCACCCGCGGAACTATTCTATTTCAAGTTACTTTCCTTAAACTGCCCTATCATCAAATTTCGCAAATGGTAACTAATTCAATTTTCTTCCACTTTATTCCTCTTATCTCGACCACCTATCTTCTATGCACTACCTTTGTTTATGTTTTCCTTTCAACTCTCCTTTGACGGCTTTCCATCTCTCTTTCAATACTGTCATCTCTTCCGTCACTCTGACACCTGTCAACCGACACTTACGCTCGCTGCCTCATCGTCCAAATCATGCCGTGTGGTAACCGGCGCTCGTGCAGTGCTGCCAGAACAGATAGTATGCAGCTGCTCCATATATTTATACTCAAGTTGTTCGCATTTTCGTTTTCTAGAAACCTCTTTTTCAAATTTATGGGTTATTTTTTGAACGGCACACATAACGATGATACCATTGGAGCTCCTCGAAAAAAAAATATTCTAGTTTTACCTAAAATAACACAATTGTTGACCAAAATATAGAGAACAACACTAAAACGGACTTGCAACGGTTCTCAGGATCGTTCAAAAAAGGTTATCGATATTAGGACCACTTTTTTCTTCCTAAATCATTGGAATAATCATAATTGTTCGCGAAAAAATCATTCAGTATAGATCTATTGTCGACTTATTTTTAAAACGTGTTTTATGATTACGATATGATTTAGTGTAAAAATATCGCACGCACCCTGTACGTTCTCCACCTTTCGATCACCTCACGTCCGTCCGTCAAGAGGCCTCCGTCTTTATCCCTGCATATTTCGGCTCGCGGCACGAAGCCGTTGCGGGATGCGTTGAGCTTCTGGTAGAACTTCCGTGTCTCTTGGGAACGGCACAGCAGTTCCACTTCTTCACACTCCGCTTTTTCCAGGCGGCGCTTTTTCTCCCGAAAGAGGCGGGTCTGCTGTTTCCGCTTCTGTTTATAACGTTCCACGTTCTGTCGAGTCCCTTGCTGCAGCATTACCGCCCTCGCTGCGTTCTTCTCCCTCAAAACCGTTCTGCACCATTCGTTTCGTCGATTACGTACCCGATGGTGCTCTCGGCTGCGTCGTTGATTACTGCTTTCACTGTACTCCAGCAGTCCTCTAGAGGGGCTTCATCGAGCTCGCCCGCGTCTGGCGACGCGGCCTCGAGATTCTGCGCGTATGCTGAGGCGACATCCGGTTGTTTCAGTCACTCTAGGTTCTACCGTGGCGGTCGCCGGTACCGTACATTGTTGATGACGGAGAGTTTTGGGCGCAGTTTGACCATCACCAGATAGTGGTCGGAGTCGATGTTGGCGCCACGATAGGTCCTGACGTCGATAATGTCGGAGAAGTGCCGTCCGTCAATCAAAACGTGATCGATTTGAGATTCCGTCTGCTGTGGTGATCTCCAGGTGTAACGGTAAGGGAGGCTGTGTTGGAAAAAGGTGCTACGTATGGCCATATTTTTGGAGGCGGCGAAATCAATGAGTCGCAGGCCGTTTTCGTTCGTCTGCAGGTGGGCGCTGAACTTACCAATCGTCGGTCTGAATTCCTCCTCCTGGCCTACCCGTTTAAATCTCCTATGATGATCTTGACGTCGTGGCTTGGGCAGCGATCGTACACGCGTTCGAGCTGCGCGTAAAATGCGTCTTTGTCATCATCACGGCTTCCGGAGTGTGGGCTGTGCACGTTTATTATGCTGAAGTTGAAGAATCGGCCCTTGATCCTCAACCTGCACATTCTTTCGTCGATCGGCCGCCAACCGAACACGCGCCTCTGCATATCACCCATCACGATGAAAGCTGTTCCCAGCTCGCGTGTGTAGCCGCAGCTCTGGTAGATGGAATGATTACCTCTAAACGTTCGCACCATGGATCCTGTCCAACACACCTCCTGCAGCGCTACGATGCCGAACCCGCGGTCCTTAAGTAAGGACTGTTCATTAAAGAAAGTGGACATCTGTTTACCAACAGTTTAGAGTTAAAACTAAACAAAGAATTGTGAATTTTTGCTCTGTGTGTAAAAACATTGTTTACTTCGGCAACACATTCAAAGAAAACTGAAAAAAATGAGAAATTTCGAGCGATGGGTTGGATTAGCTTAGCGACTAGCAGATAAATTCTGCACAAATGGTGTTCCAAAAAGTTGTCGTTTCGAGCATTGGCATACTAGTACAGTTCCGGGACCGCAATTTTTCAACGCTGAGCATGGGACAGATGTGCTGGATGATGTAGGGTACATCAGAACCAAAAAAATTGGGAAAAAGTTTTTGGTGTGGCAAGCCAATTGCTCATGCGGCTTAAACAGTTCTTCGTATTTCACAACAGGAACAATCAAGGGGCTAATCGCTTGGAACACACCGTCACAAGCACACCGTCTTATACGCTGTGTGGCACACAGCGGCACTCTGAGTGGCACTCTGAGGCACAATTTTGACACTTGAGTTTAGGTGAAAAAACTAGGCAACCATGTGCATTTGACCTGCAAAATGAAAACAAACAGTTGGTTGTCTTGGTAGTTGCCAAGCAAAATCTGAATCATCAAGCAGTGGCACTTCGGGGCACACTGAGGCACAATTCAATACCCGTTGGTACACTGAAAATAATTGGCACAAGTAAAGATGTGCTCAGCGACTCCCCCTTGGGAACAATCAACGGTAAAAATTACATAAAGGAATGCATCAAAAAACGACTTCTACCCAGCTATCGAAAACATACGGATCCTCCATTGTTTTGGCCGGATCTGACATCCGCTTATTACGTTTCTTCTACACTAGAGATGTTCAAGACGGAAAAAGTCGATTTTGTCGAAAAATGGCAAAATCCGCCACACTTCCCTGAACTGCGTCCTGTGAAAAGATACTGGACAATAATTAAGCGGCATCTCAAAAAAGATGGAAGAGAAGCAAGATCAGTTGATTGTTTCAAGAAAATTTGGTCTGCGGCACAACGAAAGGTTACGGAGAAAGTTGTGCAGAATCTAATGGGAGGTATCAAGAAGAAAGTCCGAGCGTTCTCCAGAAATGCGAAGTAAATGTTCAAACTCACGTGAATTCGGCGTGAATTGATTGTCTTATATAAAAAATAAACTTATGAATTTGTTCGAAAATAAATATTTTCTATTGAAAAACAGGTGTCCACTTTCTTTATTGAACAGTCCTTAGATCGGCGAGTATGCGGGTGCTCCCAATGAAGTTGAGAGATCGGCAGTTCCACGTACCGAGTTTCCAATCGCAAGACCTTTTTGTTCGCTGGGGTCGTTGCCGTTGGTCTCGATTCGTATTATTCTGTTGTTGATTTTCCGCTACATTGGTTTTTTTTTGCGGCTGACTCGGTGGGCCTGACACCAACCCCCTACTTTCCGGAGGACCATAGTGCACAGTCCTTCCCTGGCACTCGGACGTAGATCAGCCGCCCTTAACATGGGGATCAGACGCTGTTGTGAGCCGCTCCTCCTGGAGAACAGACGCTCAGGTTTGCCGAAGCAAACCCCCCCCCCCCTTCCCTGTCAGCCTACGACCAAAGTTCCCACAGGGGTTGGTTATCCGATCTTCCCTAAGGTTGCTCATAGGCCACTTCACGGCGAAATTCTATCTCTTTTACTCCTTCAGAGAGTTTGAAAACAACAGGACCAGTACCTGTCAAATTTGACAGGTGTTGGTCCTGTTGTTTTCTAATTTCCCGTAGGAGAGAAAGAGAGCGATTTCTTGATGACGTCACCGTGCAATGGGCAATAGTTTCCGGCCGGTACCGCGAGGAGGTAGGGATAGGAGTTGCTGGAATGGAGCGACGCGTTGGTCTTCAAAACCGAGGCAGACACGTACGCCTAGGTGCTGAAGCCCATGTGAAGCGAAAATCGTCTCTTACCGCTGGGCGCGAATGTAAAAAGCATCCGGCGCACCAGGACTGGAAAAATGATGCTAGTGCTGAATAAGGAAGCGGCCAAGACAGGTACCTTCTACAAAGCATTAGCTCAAGAGGTATTGGGCAAAAAAGTGCAGGTAAGTGCCCTAACGGCGGAGACAACTCTCCAGTGACAAGATCACCGACGCAGAAGAGCTCGCAGCCACGCTTAAACAGCAGTGCGAGGTAGATGCACCAAGTGGGGAGCGGACCTGGTGTGGTGTGTTACGGGTATAAATATTTGTTACAATTATAAGACAGAATAATTGTTAAATGTGTTATAAATATTATATTCGTACGTTCTTTGTGTTACATGTTGAATTTTAACTTGTAAATATTCACCTAGTATTAATTAACATTTATAGGGTTCTGGCAGAATAGAGGCCCATGAATTGCAATCCTATTTCGATTGCCAACATTCAGGCCATTTCGGGCCGCGAATAATTACTAGAGACGTAAACCTTTCCCTGGCACAGACTTCAAGTCATAGAGCTCTAGTATCGAAACCCGAAGCGGAATGCACGATTAGGATTAGTTTTCCTAGACAAAACCCAGCTATGAACACAGGAACAAATGCTGTGAACTAAAAGGCAAACTGCCAAATAAAATACAATTCCAGGATGACTGATGGACCCAAACCAATGCATGAAACCTCGTCATCCTGTGATCGGAAGATGTTATCCATCTGGATAACAGGGCAAATTTATGTTATGTGTCGTGTTGCGTCAATTTGTGATGTTCCTAATTTGTGCAATTGTAAGGTACTATGTGTCGTTATATGTTGATACATTGTATTAATTAATTTCTTTTATTTTGTAACAGGTGGTTAGAACACTTGACTATCACGCCGAGGACCTGGGATCGAATCCCACTCCCGACATACTCACAAAATGTGGGTTCCTCCTTCGGAAGGGAAGTAAAAAGTGGGTCCCGAGATGAACTAGCCTCGGGTTAAAAATCTCGTTAATACAGACAAAAAAAAAAGATGCACCAAGTGCATCGATCCGCCTGCGAAAGGGCTCTGCAGGCATGAAGATCGCGACAATCAAGCTCCCCGTAGGGTGGCACACAAGGCGACTGCATTCAATAAGATCAGAGTAGGTTGATCAGGGTGTCTGCTCAGCATATACGAGCCTCCGTGGCGTGCTTCAAGTGCTTTGAACAGGGACATAAGTAGTGATGTACCGAATATTCGGCCGGCCGAATATTCGGGCCGAATATCAGCGATTTTTGGATTTCGCCGAATATTCGTTTAGCCGAATAACAAATGTATTATTCGGCCGAATATACCGAATAAGCCGAATAATGTGTAAATACAGCGATAACACGCTCAATTGAAAATTCCGTAAATCGTGCGTTACATTTTCGAAGCATTTTATTTGCAAAAAGTAACTTTTTCTGTAATATAAACATTTTTCTATGGATTCAGGGTATTAAATATTACAATTTTATGAATGAACTTGCTTTTGATATTCATTTTACAAGGTTTTTGATAAGAAAATCAGCCGAATATCTGACCGACTATTCGGCCGAATATTCGTTTCGCCGAATAATAAATTTTAAAATATTCGGTATTCGGCCGAAAGCCGAATAGTACTATTCGGTACATCACTAGACATAAGTCGTGGGCATGTAAAGGCCGCGACAGGAGCAAACACTGCAGGAAATGCGGAGTGGAAGGCCACATCGCCAGGAAGTGCAACTCGGCACCAAATAGTCTGATTTGCACGGCGAACAAGGGTCACACGACGGGCGGCCCAAAATGCCCAAGCACGCGAGGAGATCGAACCATCCGACGTTAATGCAGGTTACACAACTAAACCTGAACCATTGTGAAGCTGCACAACAGTTGCTGTGGCAGTCAGTACAGAGATCACCCTACTATCGGACCTGTGGTACTTCCCCAGTTGACGTCTCGACTAATAATGATAATTCCAAGGGCTCAGCCTACTTGATCTGCTAAACTACCACATCTCCCTTTCTTTCGAAATTGACCATTGTTCGTTAACCGCAATCACTTCCTCCCAGGATTGGTGGTTCAAATCCCATCCTCGTCGCCAATGTGGTACTTCCCCAGTTGACGTCTCGACTAATAATGATAATTCCAAGGGCTCAGCCTACTTGATCTGCTAAACTACCACAGGACCCATACCGCATCCCTCCCGATAACGGGAACTGGGTAGCGGATAAGTTCAAGCTAGCGGCGATCTGTACAACTGGTCGTTTACCGGTCCAGGAAATAATTTTCACGTCGTACGAGGGCTTTGCGAAGATCAACGGGATGTACTACTGCAGTTGTTATGTCCCTCCCAGGTGACCGATAGACCAGTTCTCGTCTATGCTGGATTTGCTATCTAGCGCACTAGTGGGATTGAGTTCCGTGGTCATCGGTGGACACTTTAACGCCTGGGCCATTGAGTGGGATAGTCGCTTGACTAACGCGAGAGACTGGGCTCTACTTGAAGCTAGGCTAGACTGAACGTGGATGTCACGAGCGTAAAGCGACAAGAAAAACCTACGGTAGGAACGGTGCAGAGCAGAGTGATGTGACCTTCTGGAGCCCGGGTCTAAACTCTAGGTCGGACTGGATGGTTGACGATGGATACACACACAGTGACCATCTGGTGATTCGATACAGGGTGGAACACGTAGGGAGACGGCCACAGCCGAAGGTCATTGACCTTCATCGGGCATGGCTGACCCTGCGCTTCGATAAGCCGGCATTTGTGGGGAGCGATTGCTTCTGGAGGG
This sequence comes from Aedes albopictus, assembly GCF_035046485.1. Classification (NCBI taxonomy): domain Eukaryota; kingdom Metazoa; phylum Arthropoda; class Insecta; order Diptera; family Culicidae; genus Aedes; species Aedes albopictus. Next base: position 401,952,482 of record NC_085137.1, read on the forward strand.
TAACACCGATGATCTATCCAGCTATGATCTAGTTGGAACCCTAAGCCGTGCATGTGACGCCGCAATGCCAAGGCAATCGCTACCCAGAAATGGACGCAAACCGATATACTGGTGGTGTCCAGAAATCGCAGATCTCCGCGCATCCTGCCTAAGAGCTAGAAGGAGAATGTAAACAGCTCGCAACGATGAGGGTAGAATGGAGCGAAGTGAGCCCTACAGGGCGGTAAAGCTGGCTCTGAACAAAGAGATTAAGGCGCGTAAGCGGACGTGCTTCGAAAATCTCTGCCAGACAGCCAACACGACCCCTTGGGGTGATGCCTACTGAGTAGTCATGGCCAAAATAAAGGGCGCGTCAGCACCCCAAAAACGCTCCCCCGAGATGCTGCAGAAGATCGTGGAAACGTTGTTCCCACGCCACGATACAAGACCAAGGGCCCTCGTTCCCTATGGCAAAACAAGCCAAAGCGAGGTCGCCCCGGTAACAAACGACGAGCTCATCGCAATAGCGAAGTCGCTTAAGTTGAACAAAGCTCCGGGTCCGGACGGTATCCCGACAGTAGCCATCAAGACGGCCATCGAGGCTAGCCCTGACATGTCCGGAATGGCTATGCAAATGGAGAGTGACTTCATTCGAGCCGAGATTTCTCATTTCGATATACGACACGGATTTTTTGTGCTCATTCTGCGAATGGAGTGACGTGAGAAAAGTCGGAGTCGTATATCGAGGTGAGAAATCTCGACTCGAATGAGGTGACTCTCCATTTGATTTACACGGCGAGTCACTTCATTCGAGACGGTATTCCTCATCTCGATATACGACTCCGACTTTTCTCACGTCACTCCATTCGCAGAATGAGCACATTTGTCAAGGCGTACCATTCTCAAAATAAGCGCAACTACCACTGGGCTGGTAAAGCTGGTTGATTTTGCCGATAATTGTGCTCATTCTGCGAATGGAGTGACGTGAGAAAAGTCGGAGTCGTATATCGAGATGAAGAATCCACTCTCGAATGAAGTGACTCGCCGTGTAAATCAAATGGAGAGTCACCTCATTCGAGTCGAGATTTCTCACCTCGATATACGACTCCGACTTTTCTCACGTCACTCCATTCGCAGAATGAGCACAAATATGAGCATATGAGCACAATTAGGTACTTTGAAGGATACGATTAATCGATAGTGGAAGTGAAATACCGTAATAGCGGTGTTCATATCGATAAGGCAAACGTTAAGGCGATTCCAGTATGTACGGACATATCAAAATAAGGGATTCAAACATCCGGCCACTTTTTTCTTTGATTTAGGGCTCATATATGGGTACATTGGAACAAAAAAAAACAAAACAAGCAGTGAACGCGCCTAACTACCAAGGATGTGATAACCACTATCGACCGACCAAACCCAAATGCCATGATCACCTATTCTCTAACTCGCATTTATTGTTCTACGAACTCGCGCCTTCCTTTGGTGCGACGGAGTCTACTTATAGGGAGCACACTGCGCATGTTTCTGCCTATAAAATGTACAAAAAGTTTTTCATTTATTATTTAGGGGAGGATTGGAGGCCTTCCGCATTTTGGAGCGTCATTTTGCATATCGCTCGTCGCTATTAAAGGTAGTAGTTATAGGCAGACTGTGTGTTCGTGTGCTGTGTGTGTGTGATCGCGAGTGATCCACTCTCAACGGTTCTAGTGCCAACACTTTTTAGGCTATATTGTTTCAACAGTGTTGTATCTCTTGTTTTCACTATAGTTTTCAGTTTTGTTTTATGATATAAGGGGGTAGAGTCTTGTCAATTGCGTTGCTTACATAATCGCTCTACTAAACTATTCCTATGTATATGTATATAGCAATTGTGGATACTGTTTTGTTTGAATAATAATTGATATCGAGTAACTGAACTGTGTGTTGTAAATGATTTAACTATACTTGTGCTCATTCTGCGAATGGAGTGACGTGAGAAAAGTCGGAGTCGTATATCGAGATGAAGAATCCACTCTCGAATGAAGTGACTCGCCGTGTAAATCAAATGGAGAGTCACCTCATTCGAGTCGAGATTTCTCACCTCGATATACGACTCCGACTTTTCTCACGTCACTCCATTCGCAGAATGAGCACAACTGTCTTTTGTGCTCATTCTGCGAATGGAGTGACGTGAGAAAAGTCGGAGTCGTATATCGAGATGAGGAATCCACTCTCGAATGAAGTGACTCGCCGTGTAAATCAAATGGAGAGTCACCTCATTCGAGTCGAGATTTCTCACCTCGATATACGACTCCGACTTTTCTCACGTCACTCCATTCGCAGAATGAGCACGTTTGTTTGTGTGATTACTATTCTAACGAACTAGCTCGATGCGGTTGTTCTTAACCCTAAAAGAGATACCTTCATGGCCTCAGTTTCGTCACCTCGCTGAGTGTGTTCCATCAAAGACGAGCTCTGAAAGGCGCCTGGGGTCCAATGGACCCCAGGTATCCCTTTTAGGGTTAATAACGAGAAACAATCGTTTATGAACTACCACATCGAGTCTACTATTGAAGATGCCTGCGGACTACCATATGCGTGATATTGTTTGTACGAAAATCTCTCGATTATTTTTAATCAAATAACATTACTGAACAAATCCAACCCCGATTCAAAGACAGCTTATTATGGACGCTGCGTAATGAAGCTTTGCTGGTCTATGGAACATTTGTAGGGTTTCATTTTTACCGACAAATAATCATAAACCACATCTAATGCAGAAAACCGAAGACAAAAGTTGAACCGCGCCTGGGGAGTTACGGGCCCAGACAGTATCATTGGAACTCGTCGCGCGTTCAGGGCGCATTCTGGAAGAGTGCAGCTCAAGTTCATTGATAGTACTCTAAGCAGCTTCAAAGCTGCTTAAGATGCTTAAGATGCTTCTCAGAACTTGATCGGAACTTTCAAATTAGGTAGGGTAGACGCTTCAGTTTTGGCCAGCCCGGAGTTTTGGCCATAGTGCGGTATTCAGCCTGTTACGATCTAAATCGGCATAAATTTATTTTTTACTAGTAGATTCTAATACAATATGACGATTACAGCTGTGAAAACCATACATTTTGATTAAAAACTGGAAGAAAAAAATATTTTTCCTTTAAAAATCAGCTCCCATATAACTATTTTAGCCAGGGTGCTTCTAATTTGGCCACTCTCATAAGAAATACACATGATTGGCCAAAATAGATACTAAAGCTGAGAATATGGCCAAAACTGCGGCAATGCTTCTATTTTGGCCAGTGCCACTTTCAATACAAAAATCAAGTATTAGCTTGATTTCTGTATTTTTCTAATAAAGTATCGATCGAAACCTTGCATTTGACATATTGATAGTTTACATTGGATTATTGGTTATTTTTTTTTAAATGATTCCCTTAGACTGGCCAAAACCGGTGCTTGCACCCTACTAGAAGTTTATTTTAGTAGGTTAACAACAGGCACAAGGTAAAATCTAGCTACTCCTAGTTCTTACACAGTTTATTGATGCAAACAATATCACGCATAAAGGGGGGGGTCTATACTATCATAAACGGTGCATTTGTGTGTTTGTTGTTGGTATGAATGTTTGAAATGGATGAAACAAATCAATCCAAGAAGAACAATTTAGATGTAACATATGGATCCTAGCCGTAATGGGAGTGTGATCGGTCAGTAGAATTCTATTGTTCCGGTGATGCTTCCATTTTGAACACTTTCTCCGGCTGTTACGCCGTAGTTAATCTTTTCAAAGTTGTACTTTCGCTTATATGAACATAAAAAAAAAAACGAATAGACTATATATTTCTTTGAATCTTGGTGCCATACTTGTAAAATAGATTTGTTTTGCTTAATTTGCACTCATCACGACTCACAAGCTAAAAATAAGTGGTGTCTTCTCTAAATGGTCAAACCTAAACTGTTCAATGTTGCTGCGCTATACAAAACACAAATCTCTTAAAAACCGAGTCGATCAGTTGCCGAACTCATCGCACCAAGCCTCAACCGACAACAATCATGCCTTCGAACGTTACAAAATAAAAGAGGAAAACACTACAATTGCAACTAGGATAAAATAGCATACGAACTTAGGTGGTGGATGATAGGTTTGTCCCTTTGTTAGCAAGTGCCCAAGCAGCGGACAACCGGCAAGGCTGCTTCTGCCGCCGGTACCGACGCCGGCACCCAGTGGAAGCCAAGCTCAAAACTCGTACTCTATCGGATGGCAGTCACCTGAGAGCCAATTGTCGGGTAAGTTCTTCAATCGCTGCTCGATGTCTTTCAGCATCTCGTGATAATCTTCTTCTTGACCCGTTACGGGATCCGTAGCAGCCAAATACGAAGACGCCGACGGACTCGCCGACGGACTCGCCGCTGCCGCCGCCGCCGCCGTCACCGCCGCCGCCGACGATGTCGACGGAGGTGGCGATAGCGACGAGGTCGACGAAGTTGAAGACGTTGAGGCGGTGTCGATCGTCGAAGCATTGGCGGTCGTCTCAGGGGCACCGGCCGCCAGCGAGTCCTCTTCCGGGTTGAAGTAGCCGTCGGTGTGACCGCGGACGTCACGGTCCGGATCGGCGCGCAACTTGGTCAGCGTGTGTTCGATGGCATCCGCGTCCGGGCTGGACGGCGAGAAGCTCGCTGGAAGGGGAGGAAACGGATGAATAAGAAAGGTAAGCATGGTTTTCTGGCTAAACTAAACAGCGCGTTTGTTTACTGTGATTCAGGGCCGATTTATTCATCCCCGCTTAGGCCTAAAACCTAGCCTAACTAGAGAAGAATTCCACTCGGAATTCTACAAGAATTCCACTCGAAATTCTACAAGAATTCCACTCGGAATTCTACAAGAATTCAACTTGGAATTCTACAGGAATTCCACTTGGAATTCTACAGGAATTCCACTTGGAATTCTACAGGAATTCCACTTGGAATTCTACAGGAATTCCACTTGGAATTCTACAGGAATTCCACTTGGAATTCTACAGGAATTCCACTTGGAATTCTACCAGAATTCTACAGTGGAATTCTTTGAGAATTGCAAGTGGAATTCTTGGAAAATTTCAAGTGGAATTCTTGGAAATTTCAAGTGGAATTCTTGGAAAATTCCAAGTGGAATTCTTGGAGAATTCCAAGTGGAGTGAAGTTGAAGTCTACAAGAATTCCAGTTGGAATTCTACAAGAATTCCATTTGGAATTCTACAAGAATTCCATTTGGAATTCTACAAGAATTCCATATGGAATTCTACAAGAATTCCATTTGGAATTCTACAAGAATTCCATTTGGAATTCTACAAGAATTCCATTTGGAATTCTACAAGAATTCCATTTGGAATTCTACAAGAATTCCATTTGGAATTCTACAAGAATTCCATTTGGAATTCTACAAGAATTCCATTTGGAATTCTACAAGAATTCCATTTGGAATTCTACAAGAATTCCATTTGGAATTCTACAAGAATTCCATTTGGAATTCTACAAGAATTCCATTTGGAATTCTACAAGAATTCCACTTGGAATTCTACAAGAATTCCACTTGGAATTCTACAAGAATTCCACTTGGAATTCTACAAGAATTCCACTTGGAATTCTACAAGAATTCCACTTGGAATTCTACAAGAATTCCACTTGGAATTCTACAAGAATTCCACTTGGAATTCTACAAGAATTCCACTTGGAATTCTACAAGAACTCCACTTGGAATTCTACAAGAACTCCACTTGGAATTCTACAAGAACTCCACTTGGAATTCTACAAGAATTCCACTTGGAATTCTACAAGAATTCCACTTGGAATTCTACAAGAATTCCACTTGGAATTCTACAAGAATTCCACTTGGAATTCTACAAGAATTCCACTTGGAATTCTACAAGAATTCCACTTGGAATTCTACAAGAATTCCACTTGGAATTCTACAAGAATTCCACTTGGAATTCTACAAGAATTCCACTTGGAATTCTACAAGAATTCCACTTGGAATTCTACAAGAATTCCACTTGGAATTCTACAAGAATTCCACTTGGAATTCTACAAGAATTCCACTTGGAATTCTACAAGAATTCCACTTGGAATTCTACAAGAATTCCACTTGGAATTCTACAAGAATTCCACTTGGAATTCTACAAGAATTCCACTTGGAATTCTACAAGAATTCCACTTGGAATTCTACAAGAATTCCACTTGGAATTCTACAAGAATTCCACTTGGAATTCTACAAGAATTCCACTTGGAATTCTACAAGAATTCCACTTGGAATTCTACAAGAATTCCACTTGGAATTCTACAAGAATTCCACTTAGAATTCTACAAGAATTCCACTTGGAATTCTACAAGAATTCCACTTGGAATTCTACAAGAATTCCACTTGGTATTCTACAAGAAGAGAATTCCAAGTGGAATTCTTGGAGAATTCCAAGTGGAATTCTTGGAGAATTCCAAGTGGAATTCTTGGAGAATTCCAAGTGGAATTCTTGGAGAATTCCAAGTGGAATTCTTGGAGAATTCCAAGTGGAATTCTTGGAGAATTCCAAGTGGAATTCTTGGAGAATTCCAAGTGGAATTCTTGAAGAATTTCGAATGGAATGTTTGGAAAATTTCGAGTGGAATTCTTGGAGAATTCCAAGTGGAATTCTTGGAGAATATCGTATGGAATTCTTGGACAACTTCGTGTGGAATTTCAAGTGGAATTCTTGGAGAATTCCAAGTGGAATTCTTGGAGAATTCCAAGTGGAATTCTTGGAGAATTCCAAGTGGAATTCTTAGAGAATTCCAAGTGGAACTCTTGGAGAATTCCAAGTGGAATTCTTGGAGAATTCCAAGTGGAATTCTTGGAGAATTCCAAGTGGAATTCTTGGAGAATTCCAAGTGGAATTCTTGGAGAATTCCAAGTGGAATTCTTGGAGAATTCCAAGTGGAATTCTTGGAGAATTCCAAGTGGAATTCTTGGAGAATTCCAAGTGGAATTCTTGGAGAATTCCAAGTGGAATTCTTGGAGAATTCCAAGTGGAATTCTTGGAGAATTCCAAGTGGAATTCTTGGAGAATTCCAAGTGGAATTCTTGGAGAATTCCAAGTGGAATTCTTGGAGAATTCCAAGTGGAATTCTTGGAGAATTCCAGGTGTAATTCTTGGAGAATTCCAGGTGTAATTCTCGAAGAATTCCGAGTGAATTTCTTGACGAATTCCGAGTGGAACGTGGATTCAACCTAGAAATACGGCTTCGCTACTTACCATGCGGCAGAATGATATCCTTGAGGCACTTGGCTACTTGTATTCTCACATTCGGCACCACATCGTTGACCAGCATGAGGACGTTCTTGAGCACGTGTTTGCGGAACGTTTCCACCTCGATGCTTTCCGTTTCGAGCTGTTTGAATTGGAAAGAAAAAGTCAGAGAGACCGTCATAAATCTGAGAATTGCTGAACTTACGATTCTTCCCGCCGCTAGGATGTACGTCTGCCGACGTCGCCAATTTGAACTATGAGCAAAGTTTTCCGTGAAGAATTTGAACACAGAGTCGTTCTTCTGGAACTCCCGGGAGCACTCCACGAACTGAAATGAGGATGATTGTTAGTATTGCGATTTTCAACGCTTTCTAATCTGGACCACTTACCGCATCTACTCCGGCCTTCCGCACACTGTCGTACTTGTCGATCATCAGTCGCATCGCCAGCCCAGTCAGGTACAGCAGGCAGTTTTCCTTTCGGATCTTGGAGTGCATCGGCACCAGCTGGACAATCTGCCGGGCGACGGCCTCGCGGAAGCGCCAGTTCATCATATTCAGCGGCGGTTGTAGGCACAGACTGAGCTGGTCCATGAGCGTCTCGTGCTCGGAACCGTCGATCACCTTGAGGAACTCGGCCAGCGTGTTCACCACTTCGATCTTCATCTCGTCCGAGTCCATCAGGAATTCGGTGTAGGGCGCTACCAGGTCCCGGGTCGCCTGCTCCCGGCCGATAATGAGCGCGATCTGACTGATGGAGGCGGCCATCGTTCGGCGGACCGTGATCTGGATGTCGTTGCACAGTGCGAAGAAGTGACTGCTCAGGATGGGCCAGAATCTAAAGGGAAGAAAATGGGATTAGGGGGTCGTTCTGCAAACACGAGCAAGTGTAACTTACTTCTCTCCGAAGGTCAGCACGATCGCCGGAAAACTGTACGCGCACTGGAAGCACAGCTCCTTGTTGATGTTCTTCATGTGAACGAAGTCCTCCAGAAGGTTCCACTCCACTTCCTCGTTTTGCCACTTGATGATGTCCTTGAGGCGTTCGCCTTCTTTGCCGATTGCCATGGCAGCCACACCGGATGTTACGCTGTCCACCAGTTGATGGTGCTGTTGGTGATGGAAAGATCCTCCCGGCTTCATTGATTGCTGTACTGGCTTGGTTCTGGTCAACTCCGGACAGTACCTTTCCATTTCCGAGTCGAGACGTTCCGGTTCGGAGTTGTTGTTGATACTGCCATAGGACGAGTCGCTGTCGTTTGTGGGGTCATTATCCTGAGCGACAACAGGGGCAGTCGAGGTCTTCTCCGTCGCCGAAAGACTGAGCTTGGAGTTGTTGTTTTTGCTGTCCTCGTGCGACTCCAGTTCCGTCGTCGCGATCGGGGCCGTAGCGGAGTTGTTATTGCTTATATCCGACTTTTTGGCACTGGTGTCAGTGCTCTTGGCAGTATCCTCATCGATAAAGTCCAGTTCCAGTGGAAGTTCCGGACTAATGTACCAGAATTGATGCGAGTTGAAGCTCTGGTCTACGGATTCGTCGTCAGAAGTAGACTCCTCAAAGGTCCCCTGCTCGGACTTCTTTTTATCATCGCTTTCAGGCACTGATGGATTGCTGCTGCCCGTTCCGCTAGTGTCCCCTGAAGATTCTCCAGCGGCACCACCGCTCCCTCCTCCTCCATCTCCCCCGGCCTCCAAACCTTCAAGATCATTATCGAACACCTTCATCTTCAAGGTCAACGAACTGTAGTCATCGTCATCCGGGCCCCAACCTCCGTGGTAGTCATCGGAATCACTGCCCCTCCCTAACCCCCCACTTCCTTGCTTAGCGAATACATCCGCAAAGTTGTTCTTCATGGGTGAACAGTACCGCAGGAAGCGATTCAACGGATTCTTCTCGTCGTAGTTCCGCGTTCCCCGGTGCAGCTGTACCACCGGCGGCGGCGAACACAGCGTCGTCGACGAAAGCGACTTCCTCACATAGTATTTGTACGAAAAGTCCGAAATTTTCGAAATCCCACCATCATCCGAGTTGGAACCCGTCGACAACCGCTGCGACCGACGATCAGCGTAGACGATCGAGTACAGGTACACCTCCACGTTGATCATGTCATCTCCTCGGGCCTTCCACGGTTCCTCGTTGTATTTGACCAGCGAAAGCAACGCGTACCGCTGGATCGAATCCTTGAACCGTTTCTCGTAGCACTCGAAGTTCTTCAGAAGATCTTCGGCCGATGGTTGATTGCCGTACGTGACCCGCCGGGTGTCCAACTGACGGAACGATAGACAATCGGCCGCATTCGTCAACGTCAGTTCCAGATTGCTGTTGTAGGCTAGCCCAAGGACGCGCAACTGCGCGAACGTCGTCAGGAACTGACCTAGGTTCTACGGGGAGGAGAAATACGAGTCTAGAATCAAATGGCTTGATGCAAGATCGAGGACCTACCTTCAGCGCAGCCATGATCACCCACTGACTGGGATCGAACATGAACTTCTTCATCGCCGGAACCAGCACCTTGCGACGCTTCTCCAGTGTGCACAGCAGGGCCATGATAGGCATCACCTCGGCGCAGGCTCGCCTCACCGTCCAGATTTCATCGTCGCACAGTCTCATGAACACGGGCAACTGTAGAGGTGCGAAAGCTATGGGTGAGATGATCGTTCCTGCGATCGCCCCCAACAATCCAACTTACCATACTCTTCTCGAACAGTTCGTTTCCTAGGACCTCGCACATCACCGGAAAGGCGGTGGCACATTCCCGTCGGACAAAGTGTTCCTTGCAGCGGCACATCTCCAGGAAGCGCTCGTACACCAGTTCGTAGGTTTTGGCATAGCCGACGATCGGCACGATCTTCACCATGAGCTGCAACGGGAATGGGGGAAATTGGAAAACAAGTGCGCCGGTTAGACTTCGCTTTGCCGTGTACGTAAGAACAGCTTCAAATAAATGTTCCAAAGAGTGAAAAGATTACCACACGACTACTGTTAAACTACGTTGCGATCGAGTACGATCCTTCCCCGGTGCTGTTGTTCTCCGTTGCGTTGATGATGTAGAGTAGTTGATCACTTCGTTGAGCGCGGTGCGCATTCCAGCTCATCAAAGCTGGCTGTGATATGAGTCGAATAAAACCATTTCACAGCCACTTTGAGAGTCTAGAATACGCCCTTTTTGAGGGTGATTATCGATGAGTTTCTTCTTTGTATAATGTTCTTCGCACTGCTTTCGTTTTTCTGTCACTCATTCTGGAGATTTTGGGTAATTTTTCGTTGCGATAGGACTGTAGACGTAAAACTTCCTTCGAAATTTACAACAATTTACGGTACCGACGCTCACCTCGATATAGTTTTAGCCATCTGAACTAACCGAAGATTGCATTCATATAAAGCATTTTAGATATATTGGGCTGCCATCTTAGATTTGGGGCGCCATCTTGGATATTCCGGTCATTATTTTTCTAATCCGAACATCTTCCCTTTACCAAATATACCCATATTGCATGGTTCTAGAGTCTAAAACTCCTTAAAACAGCAGCCATCTTGAATTTTGGACCCCATGCTAGATTTTGAGCCGCCATTTTGGATATTATGGTCACCATTTTTGGACTCCAGACATCTTTATATCAAATATACCCATAATACACGGTTTTATAACTGAAAGCAGGCGCCATCTTGAATTTCAAGTTGCTATATTAGATTTGAGGCCACCAGCTTGCATGTTCTGTGTTTAGACTCTGGATATCTTCCGCTTACCAAATATACCCATGGTCTCAGAGTCTCAAACTCCTTAAAACAGCGACCATCTTGAACTGTGAGACGGCATCTTGGATTTTGGGCCACAGTATTGAATCATCTGTTCGCCATTTTTGGATTCCGGACATCTTCTCAAAATCCAAGAAGGAATGCCCAGGAGGAAATCCCTAGAAAAATTTATGGAGGAACTAGAGTTACAATTTCAGGAGGGTTCATAGGAAGAATTGATGGAAGAACCGCAGGAGAGGTTTTGGAAAACGAAATAATTGATGCACCATTGTAGCGTTAAATGATGATTTTGAATAACTTTCCTTATGGATGTGGAGCAGTTTTTCATTTCTTGGGATGTTTGAGGTGATCCAAACTGTTCTGGAATTCAGTTCTTCAAATCTACAGGAATAGCTTTGCTCGTTTTAGCAACAAATTGTTATTTGAAGTTTTGAACCTCAGATCTATACAGTAGCAATACCCAGTGACATCAATACAGAGTTACGTTGCATAACTAAAACTACTGAACCTACTTGAAGACTAGTATAAATTGTTATATACTGTTGGGATATTCAACGTCGTCCGAACAGTTCTGGAGTTAAGTACTTAACACCTACAGCCGTTGTATTGGTGGTTTCCGCTATGAACTGTAACAACAATTATTAACTATGACCTTCAAGTTTTATTTCTTTATTTTATTTCTTTATTTTATTTATTTCTTTAATCCAACTGACAATAAAGTCTTATTGAATATCTTAAAACTAATTTAACAATCAAACAGAACACATTACAACAAACAATATCAAAAGAACAGCATCAAATACATTCATAGGCGAATCCATACAATAATCCTTACAAAAAAAATCAAACAAAAAACAAACTATCTTTACATTCCAATACACTTTTATATTCAAGGTCGCCAAGTGTCGTTATGCTTACAAACAAACTCCCTAAACTTCACATTAACAGACCACGTCGAAGGATCAAGCGCTCGGTATTTCCATTTTCTACTAACAATTACTTTAAAAGAAACGAAATCTGGCATCATTTGATCGTTCCACCTTTTCGTCAGTTTGGTCACATCCAGACGCTCGGGTTCACTAAAGCCAAGCGCGTGAGATACCATTTGATGTACATCCCTCTCAGAAACATATGGATTGATGTTCGAGAGAAACAATGCGAAATAGTCGTTGTTTGTTCTGATTTCATCTTCTATTTGAGGCCGGCTTGCGCTATCACAATTGCTCACGCTTGCGGCACATCCATTCGTTCCGTTGAAAAGCGTGTGTGATGAGATCGCGATCGGCGTTGAGTGCAGTACATTCGATGGTGTGTTCGGGGAAGTCGTGGCCGTAGGAACAATTTTCGAAAGAGTGTTCAAAATTCCGTTCACCGCTGTTTTCAAATCCTTCACTTCTTGCTCGATCGATTTCGTGCTGTCAGTTTTGTCTGCTGTGTTGACTGGGATACCCTCTCTCGTTTTTCGGAACATACTCATGCACGTATCACACATCCACAAGGCATTCTGCGATAGTGTTAGGAAGTCGATGTCTTCGTCTTTCAGACCAACGCAACTGGCATGAAATAAACCCGCACAATCACCTTCACAAACCGTGAACAGATCGGCATAACTGTCAATAGATTGGCAGCATTTCTTACACTTTCTGGCCTCCGCCATTGCAAACCGAAAACAACGTTAAAATTGAAATCAATTTATCGAGACTCGAAAGGCGTTTATACAGGGTACACAATGAATAAAAGCAAGCACGATTAAACCTGCGGGCTTGATGATAGGCAAATATATTTTTTCCAATCCACGAACAACTTAAATCGCGATTCAAAAACAGAGCAGCGTCAAAGTCGTGTAAACCTATCGAACAACACAAGCACAAGCATATCAACATTCTTTTGGGACATTCCAGACCAATCAAACTACTCCGTAGAGTAGAACTTCAGGACTACACTGGTAACAGTACCGTCTACCCCCGTTGGTTTGACCGCATCTAATCTGAACACTTTTTAATTTGACCCCCACTAATCTGCATATCGTTCAAACTAAAAACGTCTCAAACGTCATTCTGCTCATGGAACGGGGTGAAACGGAACACGGGATCAAAACAAAACAGCAAATAAAGTTACCAGCAGTGTGTTTTTTAATGTCCACAGGGTTACTAGAAGTTCAAATTAAAAATGAACCCCGTTGGTTTGCATGAGGTGTCGTTCAAACCAACGAGGGTAGACGGTAGTAATCCGTTGTATAGAATCAACTATGGTTAACCCTTTCTTTCCCACAACTTTCAACGACTATATCTATGCCAAAAAAGCGTTTCCGAAAAAAGTGGTAGAACAAAAGTTATTGCAAAATGGCTAAATTTTTCGAAATCAATGAAAAAAATTTTGGTTGTAAACCAATAGGTTTTTGATTGTTTATCAATAGTTCAACTATTGAAACAAGTAGTTAGTAGGTGGGTTAACCTTATGAGGTTATAACCATATTCTAAAAATTATTGCATCATATTCATCTAATTCCGTTTGTCCGGAGTTCGTCGAAAATCGATGGTGCTCTAGAGCAACCATGGGAAGTAGAGGGTTAACAGACCTACTATAAAACAGATTTATATTATTGTTTAATTTTGGGACATCTAGGGTCGTCCAAAGTGCCCTGGAGTTAATTCTTGACATCTACAGCTGTACAATGGTTATTATCACAATGAACTGTTATCCAACTATGATCTACGATCCCATTGGACTTGTACGAACCTTCCTAACTTTGTTTTGGTAGACTACAGACCAATAAAACTACTCAGAAGCGCAGAATTTCAGATCTATGTACACTCGATAACTGGAGTCAGATCCGCTAATCAAAGTAACGTCGCCTATGGTTGCTGGATCTATTTGAAAGCCAATAGATATCACTACTTTCTTTTTGGACATTCAGAGTCGTCCAAACTGTCCTGAAGTTTAGTCCCAAATGTCTGCAGCCCCTTTAGAATTGTAAGTATGAACTATTCCAAAATTCTTTTGGGATAATACAGACTGATCAAACTACTCCAAAGATCAGTTCTTCAGATATACATATGATAGTGGCAGTTCTCATGAGTGTCTACATTCCAACAAACTCAGTAAACATGAGTGAATGCAATACATCTAGCAGAACTGTATGATGGAAATATTAGTCGTGCATTGGGATCATTATGATCCAGACAGAACGTGCACTACGTCAGCGGGGTGACTGTCAGGTAACGCTTGAAGAAGGCTGATATCATTACTTTCTAGGTCTGAACTTCATGAAGTTCCCGCATTTGCCAGAAATCCTGCAATGTCCCTTGCGCTTCCTGGAGCTACAGTCCATACGGCTAGGAATGTTGCGCAGCTCAAAATAGCAAAAAACAGTTACTGTTACTGCTGTAGATCCCATGTTCTGAATTGCAGAGCAATATGGATACTCTTTAGATATCTCAAGAGAATCTCAGCGCCAATAAGCAGAGTTGATCCTGTAACATAACTCAACGCAACCAAAAACTCTAGCAACTGTAGACACAATATTCTAAACATAATAATACATAGTTTGGTAGACCTACAGGGGATAGACAAAATGATCGGGACAGGCAAAATTTTCACTTATTAAAAAATGTTTAATTAGCTGTAACTTTTCGAAAAGTGCATAAAATATTCTCAAATTTTTACTGTAAGTTCTTCAACTAGTTGTGTATCAGTGGACAAAATTTGAAAAAGATAGGACAATTCTTCACGAAGTTATAAAGATTTTTTGAAAAAGGTAAAACTATCCGATAACCAACTTTGAGCTGTTATATCTCTGGATTAAATGAATCGAATGTAATGAAATTTTGACCATTAATGACTTATATAATGAGCTATGAAAACCCATTGACTTAACTTAATATTCTTAACACGGAAGAAAATTATAACGATTAGATTATTATTCTAATAAAACACCAAATTATCCAAAACATCAACATCGTTTCAAAATTCAAGATGCAAATTATAGATCATTTAGTTTCCCTCTAATTGACTTATATATAAATGCGTTTTGAAGGAAAGTAACAACATAGCCGCCAATAAATTGAAAAAGTAATGGGATGCATGTTAAAAATAGACCAATTTACTAAAAAATCGTGAAAAAAATAAAATCGCTATAACTTTTTCGCTTGTTTAAAATTTCAAGTTAAGTCAAATGTTTTTCAGAGTTCATTATATAAGTCATGAATAGTCAAAATTTCATTGCATTCGGTTCATTGAATCCGGAGATATAACAGCTCAATGTTGGCTATCGGATAATTTTATCTTTTTCAAAAATCTTTATTACTTCGTGAAGAATTGTCCGATCTTTTCCAAATTTTGTCCACTGATACACAACTAGTTGAAGAACTTACAGTAAAAGTTTGAGAATATTCGATGCACTTTTCGAAAAGTTACAATTAGTTGAACATTTTTTGGAAAGTGAAAATTTTGCCTGTCCCGATCATTTTGTCTATCCCCTGTAGAACATCGCAAGCTTTCAGAGAATTTACTGGACATGATAGATTTCATATCGCAGCCGTGTATGATACGAAAAGTTACTTTTATTTGGAAAACTTGGAGAATTCCGAGTGGAATTCTTGGAGAATTCCGAGTGGAATTCTTGGAGAATTCCGAGTGGAATTCTTGGAGAATTCCGAGTGGAATTCTTGGAGAATTCCGAGTGGAATTCTTGGAGAATTCCGAGTGGAATTCTTGGAGAATTCCGAGTGAAATTCTTGGAGAATTCCGAGTGGAATTCTTGGAGAATTCCGAGTGGAATTCTTGGAGAATTCCGAGTGGAATTCTTGGAGAATTCCGAGTGGAATTCTTGAAGAATTCCGAGTGGAATTCTTGGAGAATTCCGAGTGGGATTCTTGGAGAATTCCGAGTGGAATTCTTGGAGAATTCCGAGTGGAATTCTTGGAGAATTCCGAGTGGGATTCTTGGAGAATTCCGAGTGGAATTCTTGGAGAATTCCAAGTGGAATTCTTGGAGAATTCCAAGTGGAATTCTTGGAGAATTCCAAGTGGAATTCTTGGAGAATTCCAAGTGGAATTCTTAGAGAATTCCAAGTGGAATTCTTGGAGAATTCCAAGTGGAATTCTTGGAGAATTCCAAGTGGAATTCTTGGAGAATTCCAAGTGGAATTCTTGGAGAATTCCAAGTGGAATTCTTGGAGAATTCCAAGTGGAATTCTTGGAGAATTCCAAGTGCAATTCTTGGAGAATTCCAAGTGGAATTCTTGGAGAATTCTAAGTGGAATTCTTGGAGAATTCCAAGTGGAATTCTTGGAGAATTCCAAGTGGAATTCTTGGAGAATTCCAAGTGGAATTCTTGGAAAATTCCAAGTGGAATTCTTGGAGAATTCCAAGTGGAATTCTTGGAGAATTCCAAGTGGAATTCTTGGAGAATTCCAAGTGGAGTTCTTGGAGAATTCCAAGTGGAATTCCAAGTGGAATTCTTGAGAATTCCAAGTGAGATTCTTGGAGAATTCCAAGTGAGATTCTTGGAGAATTCCAAGTGGAATTTTTGGAGAATTCCAAGCGGAATTCTTGGAGAATTCCAAGCGGAATTCTTGGAGAATTCCAAGCGGAATTCTTGGAGAATTCCAAGCGGAATTCTTGGAGAATTCCAAGTGGAGTTCTTGGAGAATTCCAAGTGAGATTCTTGGAGAATTCCAAGTAGAATTCTTGGAAAATTCCAATTGGAATTCTTGGAGAATTCCAAGTGGAGTTCTTGGAAAATTCCAAGTGGAGTTCTTGGAGAATTCCAAGTAGAATTCCAAGTGGAATTCTTGGAGAATTCCAAGCGGAATTCTTGGAGAATTCCAAGCGGAATTCTTGGAGAATTTCAAGCGGAATTCTTGGAGAATTCCAAGCGGAATTCTCGGAGAATTCCAAGCGGAATTCTTGGAGAATTCCAAGCGGAATTCTTGGAGAATTCCAAGCGGAATTCTTGGAGAATTCCAAGCGGAATTCTTGGAGAATTCCAAGCGGAATTCTTGGAGAATTCCAAGCGGAATTCTTGGAGAATTCCAAGCGGAATTCTTGGAGAATTCCAAGCGGAATTCTTGGAGAATTTCAAGCGGAATTCTTGGAGAATTTCAAGCGGAATTCTTGGAGAATTTCAAGCGGAATTCTTGGAGAATTCCAAGCGGAATTCTTGGAGAATTCCAAGCGGAATTCTTGGAGAATTCCAAGCGGAATTCTTGGAGAATTCCAAGCGGAATTCTTGGAGAATTCCAAGCGGAATTCTTGGAGAATTCCAAGCGGAATTCTTGGAGAATTCCAAGCGGAATTCTTGGAGAATTCCAAGCGGAATTCTTGGAGAATTCCAAGCGGAATTCTTGGAGAATTCCAAGCGGAATTCTTGGAGAATTCCAAGCGGAATTCTTGGAGAATTCCAAGCGGAATTCTTGGAGAATTCCAAGCGGAATTCTTGGAGAATTCCAAGCGGAATTCTTGGAGAATTCCAAGCGGAATTCTTGGAGAATTCCAAGCGGAATTCTTGGAGAATTCCAAGCGGAATTCTTGGAGAATTCCAAGCGGAATTCTTGGAGAATTCCAAGCGGAATTCTTGTAGAATTCCAAGTGGAATTCTTGTAGAATTCCAAGTGGAATTCTTGTAGAATTCCAAGTGGAATTATTGTGGAATTCCAAGTGGAATTATAGAATTCCAAGTGAAATTCTTGGAGAATTCCAAGTGGAATTCTTGTAGAATTCCAAGTGGTATTCTTGGAGAATTCCAAGTGGAATTCTTGGAGAATTCCAAGTGGAATTCTTGGAGAATTTCAAGCGGAACTTTGAAAAGAAATCTCGCCAGGAATTTCTCTTTGAGTCTTTCTGATGTTCTTTCAGGATTCCTTTGGGAGTTTCTTCTGGGAAACTTTTGAGAAATCTTTTGGAATTTTCTAAGCAATGTCTTAGAACTCTTCCAGTACTACGTTCAGGTTTCCGCAGGTAATCTAGTATGATTCCGCTTAGTTGGAATTCGATGAAAAGTTTTTTGTTCCTGATCTCTGGAATTGCTTCAGTAGTTATATCTATGCTTTCTTCAGGATATCTTTCTGGGAATAAACCAGATGAGTCTTTTTTAAACTCCTCCCGGAGTTTCTACGGTAATTCCTTCAATAGTTCCACAAATATTTGAAACTGCTTAAGTGATTCATTTTAAATTTTACCCAAGAGATCCACTTGAAATTCTTTCAAGGTTTTTTTTTCGGATGGTTCTGCAGGAATTCTTCCCAGATTTTTTTTTCCTAAAATTCCTCCAAAAAATATTTTTGAGACCTGTCATGAGTTCTTTCTGGGTTACTCCAAAAGTTCTTTCTGAAATTTTTCTAAAAAATGTTTCTGGAATTCCAGCACAAGTTCCTTCTGGGAATCTTCTAAGATAGTTTCTTCTGGTATTGTAGGAAATCATTCTTGAGTTCGTTCCTGAATCTCTCCCGGAGCTTCTGGTTGGAATCCTGCAGTAGTTGCTTCCGAGAAACAGAAAAGAGAAGCAGAAGTTCTTTTTTTTTGGATTTCTGCAGGATTTTCTTCTGAAATTTATTCAAAACTTAGTTCTTGAACTCCTCCAGCAGTTTCTGCTGGATTTTCTCCAGAATCGTCTTTGGAATGGCTCCACGATTCCCTGCTGGGTTTACTCCAAGAGTTTCTTTTGCAAACCAGCCTGGACCTTTTGAGAACCGTCAACGATCTTCCAAGGATTTCTCCAGGAGTTCCTTATGAAAAAAACCTACCGAATTTCTTTCTGAGAGCACTTCAAGAGTTTCTTCTGGAAATCTTCTGAAGGCTTTTTTTTTTAAATTATACAGATGTTGCTTCTGGAAAGTTCTTTTTGGTGATCCTTTTGGTAAAATTAGTTTTGCTGGAATTTCTCTAGGAGTTTCTTGTGAAAATCCTCCTGGAGTACTTAAAGAAATTTCTAGATAGATTTCCTGGATCTTTCTCCAGAATGAATTCCGGAAGGAATTCGTTTACTAATTTTTTATTCAGATCCCCGTTTTCACGAGTTCTTTCTGCGTTACTCCAGAAGTTCTTTCTGAATTTCTTCCAAACAATGTCTTGCAATTCCAGCACAAGTTCCGTCTGGGAATTTCAGGTAGTTTCTTCTGGTATTCTAAGAAATCATTCTTGAGTTTGTTCCAGATTCTCTACAGGAATTTCTGGTGGGATTCCTGCAGGAGTTGCTTCTGAAATTCGTTATGGATAAATTCTAGAACTCCTTCAAAAGTTACTGCTGGATTCCCTCCAGAATCGTCTTTAGAATTGCTCCAAGATTCCCTACTGGGTTCGCTCCGAGAGTTCTTTTTACAAACCAGCCAGGACTTCCTTTTGGGAATCCTGCAGGACTTCTTTCTGGAAATCTACAGGGCTTTCCTTCTGAGAATCGCCCACGATTGTGAGAATGCCCCAAACTATTGCTTGTGAGAAACTTCCAAACTATTTTTTCTGGAATTCCAGCACAAGTTCCTTCTGGTATTCTACGAAATCATTCTAGACTTCGTTACAGTGTCTCTCCAGGAGTTTCTAGTGTAATTCCAGAAGAAATTCTGGGATTTCTGCAGGACTTTCTTCTGAAGTTCATCGGTTTTGCAATTCCTTCTAGAAATCAACTTCTTGTTGTTGTTCTGAGAATAACCCACGACTTCCATCCGGGAATCTTCCATGGGTTCCTTCTGGGAATCCTCCAAGAGTTCCTTAAGAAAAAAACCTCCAGTTCTTTCTGAAAATCCTACAGAAGTTCCTTCTGAAAGCACTTCACGAATTTCTACTGGAAAACTTCTAAGAGTTCTTTCTGAAAAACATGGTAACATTTTCGGTGCTCCTTTCGAGATTTTACAAGGAGTTTTTTTTAAGATTTATCTAGGAGTTTCTTGGGAAAACCCTCCTGGAGATCTGCATGGTTCTCTGAACTGTTGTACTGCAAATTGTATCCCAATTCCCCTCAAATATTTGCATATTTTATTCATTCCACTCACTTTTGGGAAACACTATCACGATTTAGCTCACTGATGTTGGAAAACTGCTGCTCAGGGAACCGTTTCGCTCTTCAAAGCTGGCTGTGATATGGGACCGTTCTTGAGTAACTCATTTCACAGCCACTTTGAGAGTGGAAACAGTTCTCGATTTCTCTTCCATTCAAGGAGCGTACGACGCTTGTGGTTTGCTTAGGTACTCACTTAGGTAGCGATGATGCGATGCGATGCCATGCGATGAGATGATCCAGGATCGAACTCGTCAAAATGGCTGTGATATGAATATCGAAGGTATCAACACAGCACAACCATTTTTACGATCCGATCGTTACTGGATACTGACTGTTTGGATGACGCGACGCTACGATTATCCCCCTCCCGTCATGCTGATATCGACCACCCGACAGAGCTCATCAAAATGGCTGTGATATGATGGGGACGCTTCGTACGGTGCGAAAACGCTACTCAAGGGCACATAGCCACAACCAATTGATGAGCTCAGTCAAGAATCATTTAAATTTTCGCTCATGAACCATGAGCATCTCGCTCGCAGGACACTCAATTGGTCACTCATTTGGACGGCATTGGCTGCACGTGTGTGTGTGAATGCGAGTGATGCGTTGCTCATCAAAGCTGGCTGTGATAGGGGTTTCCGATGGGTTGTACTAAAACAACCAAATTTGATGCCAACGCAAGTCACTCAGTGAGTTCCCATGGGAACTCCGGCTTCTACGTCCTATACTACTTCACTGCACTACAAATCCTAACCGAACGGATGCGCTCTCGCACAACAACGTGTGTAACTCACGGTCTACAGAAAATGGCAGCTTTCGCGCTTGACGATGTACCCATCAGCATGAAAGACAAGGTAGTGAGATCCCAGTGCAATAGGGTGAAACTATCTCACTACCCATGTCTTTCTTGCCGCCGAATACCGGGAAAAAGCTGCCCATCACACCAAGAACTCGGTTGCTCATTTTCACTCAGTAATACACAGCACAGAAAAACGGGGGTTGCTTCACTCATCTATTAACTACCGTATATGGCACACTATCTACCTAAAACTACTGGCACACCTATGTAACTACAGTGGAACACAACCTGGGTGGTCGTTCGCAGTATCTTGTGTCTTTTTGTCACAAAGTTTGAAATCATGGTGCACTTTTCTGGCATGGTCCTGTCCCATCATCAGCAGTGCAAAGCACCGGACTGTGTGGATCGTGTGTCATTCATCATTATTATTCGTTACCAAGTCTTCAGGCACTCCGTTCCCATTCAAAAAGCGTTTCTCAATCTTTTTGCAGCTCGTGATAATAGTTATTAAAGTTCGGGAAAGTCAAGTTAATTCTGGTAATCGAGTCTGCAAAATCCATTTTGTTTTGGGTAAATTTAAAAAAAAATGGGTAAATTATCAAAAATTTGCTGTTTTTTAAACTTTAGTATATTTTCGAAAAAAAAATTAAAAATTTACAACAATAGGTAAATTTTCAAAAATTTGAAAAATTTTCGAGAAATTCGGCAAATTTTTGGGAAAATGGGTAAATTTTCGAAAAAGGAAGTAAATTTTCGAAAAAAATGTATATTTTCGAAAATTTAATAAATAATAAAAACGGTAAACTTTCAAAAAAATTGGTAAATTCTCAAAAACTAGGGTAAATTCAAACTGTTTGCAAAAATTTGGTATATTTGAAAAAAAAACAAACCATTTAGTTTTTGGTAAATTTTGAAAAAATCGGGTAAATTTTCTTAATTTGCTGTTTTTAAAATCTGGTATTTTTCGAAAAAATTGAAAAATTTACAACAAATTGGTATATTTTCGAAAAATTGTATAAAATTTCAAAAAGTGCTTAATCTTTTGATAAATTTAGTAAATTTTCGAAAAAATAGGACAATTTCTAAAAATTTTGTAATCCTTCGAAAAATTTAGTAAATTTTCTAAAAATAGGATAAATTTTTAAAAATTTGGTAAATTTTTGAAAAATTTGGAAATTTTATGAAAAATTTCATAAATTTTATAAATTTCTTTCTACTTTCAATGCCGTAAGATTATGAAAAGGATTTTTTTCCAGAATAATTACTAGAGCTGCATTATAAGATTGAGAAATACTGTTTCGTATCCCATAGATTCTCCATAACACGTGTTCGTCAATAGGCAAGCACTGTTCACGTAAAGCAACATACATCTTGAGCTGTCCGTCATCGCCCGCCCGCAAAACCGGAAGGAAACTGACAGTCTTCTACATTTCATTCCCCATCTTCATACATGAGTTACACACCAAACCCTCACTCTGGGAATCAATATTAATGACATTTTAATTTCATCACATTTCGCGCGGTTAGGCGTAGATTATTTTTTCTTGATGCCCTTCGAGAACCTCATGAGGAAATCTAATTATTCGAAAAAAAAAAACGAAAAATTTCAATAATTAGGCCTTATCTTCGAAGTGCCATGACGAACGACGACCATGAAGAAAATTGATTATTAACTACACTACTGCACTCTGGGTCTATCCTACCGACGACGAAGACCAACCACAAAAATTTCAATCACGTCGTATGTACCTACTGCATATGATGATATTTCGATGGACGACGATGATACTCACGTGGATAAAGATGGCGTACAGTTCCTCGTCGAAGCTTTCCAACGGTTTGCGGCTGAGTTTCTCCACCACCGGGCAGACCACTTCCTCCGTGGTCGCTTTGTCCAGGAAGCCCTTCTCGATCAGGTAGCTCAGCGTCTCGAACGCTCCGCAGCGGACCTGGTAGGGGGAGGACATGGGAAGAGAAGAAGCGTTACTTAATTGCATAATTTTATACGTAGGTTAATTGGTTTGTAGACGAGAAAGTTTGTTGTTAAGAAATCCTGGGCTCCCTACTGAACATTAGGATTCAGATACTAAAAAACGAGCATCATAAAAGGGATTTCCAAAGGAAGTCCGAGAGACTTTCCAAAGGAAGTCCGAGAGACTATCAAGAAGAAGTCCGAGGGACTATCAAGAGGAAGTCCAATGGACTTTTCAGAGGAAGTCCAAGGGACGTTCCAGAGGAAGTCCAAGGGACGTTCCAGAGGAAGTCCAAGGGACGTTCCAGAGGAAGTCCAAGGGACGTTCCAGAGGAAGTCCAAGGGACGTTCCAGAGGAAGTCCAAGGGACGTTCCAGAGGAAGTCCAAGGGACGTTCCAGAGGAAGTCCAAGGGACGTACCAGAGGAAGTCCAAGGGACGTTCCAGAGGAAGTCCAAGGGACGTTCCAGAGGAAGTCCAAGGGACGTTCCAGAGGAAGTCCAAGGGACGTTCCAGAGGAAGTCCAAGGGACGTTCCAGAGGAAGTCCAAGGGACGTTCCAGAGGAAGTCCAAGGGACGTTCCAGAGGAAGTCCAAGGGACGTTCCAGAGGAAGTCCAAGGGACGTTCCAGAGGAAGTCCAAGGGACGTTCCAGAGGAAGTCCAAGGGACGTTCCAGAGGAAGTCCAAGGGACGTTCCAGAGGAAGTCCAAGGGACGTTCCAGAGGAAGTCCAAGGGACGTTCCAGAGGAAGTCCAAGGGACGTTCCAGAGGAAGTCCAAGGGACGTTCCAGAGGAAGTCCAAGGGACGTTCCAGAGGAAGTCCAAGGGACGTTCCAGAGGAAGTCCAAGGGACGTTCCAGAGGAAGTCCAAGGGACGTTCCAGAGGAAGTCCAAGGGACGTTCCAGAGGAAGTCCAAGGGACGTTCCAGAGGAAGTCCAAGGGACGTTCCAGAGGAAGTCCAAGGGACGTTCCAGAGGAAGTCCAAGGGACGTTCCAGAGGAAGTCCAAGGGACGTTCCAGAGGAAGTCCAAGGGACGTTCCAGAGGAAGTCCAAGGGACGTTCCAGAGGAAGTCCAAGGGACGTTCCAGAGGAAGTCCAAGGGACGTTCCAGAGGAAGTCCAAGGGACGTTCCAGAGGAAGTCCAAGGGGCGTTCCAGAGGAAGTCCAAGGGGCGTTCCAGAGGAAGTCCAAGGGGCGTTCCAGAGGAAGTCCAAGGGACGTACCAGAGGAAGTCCAAGGGACGTACCAGAGGAAGTCCAAGGGACGTTCCAGAGGAAGTCCAAGGGACGTTCCAGAGGAAGTCCAAGGGACGTTCCAGAGGAAGTCCAAGGGACGTTCCAGAGGAAGTCCAAGGGACGTTCCAGAGGAAGTCCAAGGGACGTTCCAGAGGAAGTCCAAGGGACGTTCCAGAGGAAGTCCAAGGGACGTTCCAGAGGAAGTCCAAGGGACGTTCCAGAGGAAGTCCAAGGGACGTTCCAGAGGAAGTCCAAGGGACGTTCCAGAGGAAGTCCAAGGGACGTTCCAGAGGAAGTCCAAGGGACGTTCCAGAGGAAGTCCAAGGGACGTTCCAGAGGAAGTCCAAGGGACGTTCCAGAGGAAGTCCAAGGGACGTTCCAGAGGAAGTCCAAGGGACGTTCCAGAGGAAGTCCAAGGGACGTTCCAGAGGAAGTCCAAGGGACGTTCCAGAGGAAGTCCAAGGGACGTTCCAGAGGAAGTCCAAGGGACGTTCCAGAGGAAGTCCAAGGGACGTTCCAGAGGAAGTCCAAGGGAATTTCCCAGAGGAAGTCCAAGGGAATTTCCCAGAGGAAGTCCAAGGGAATTTCCCACAGGAAGTCCAAGGGAATTTCCAAAGAAAGTCCAAGGGAATTTCCAGAGGAAGTCCAAGGGAATTTCCCAGAGGAAGTCCAAGGGAATTTCCCACAGGAAGTCCAAGGGAATTTCCCAGAGGAAGTCCGAGGGACTTTACAGAGGAAGTCCGAGGGACTTTACAGAGGAAGTCCGAGGGACTTTACAGAGGAAGTCCGAGGGACTTTCCAGAGGAAGTCCGAGGGCCTTTCCAAAGGACGTCCGAGGCACTTAACACAGGAAGTCCGAGGGACTTTCCAGAGGAAGTCCAAGGGACTTTCCAGAGGAAGTCCGAGGAAATTTCCAGAGAAAGTCCATGAGAGTTTTCAGAGAATGTTCAAGGGACTTTCCAGAGGAAGTCCAAGGGACATTCCAGAGGAAGTCCGAGGGACTTTTCAAAGAAAGTCAAAGAGACTTTCCAGAGAAAGTCGTATAATCTTTTCAGAAGGTGTCCGACCAAAAAAAAATGTAGAGAAAATCAGGGAACAATTTACAATACATGTTGGAGACTATCTTAAATTTGGATCTTCCTCATCTACACTGAAATAAATTTTGTTGTGGAAACTACCGATTCCATAGTTAAATTACTAACCGTACCTATGATTCTCAACCGACAACAATTTCTGGTTAATTCGACTAAAACACTGTCAACTTAACTAGCAATGCAGTTAACATTACCAAAAATAATCTTAATTTTACAAATGAGCATTGTATTTTTAACCATACTGTGTTGTAAAATGCGTGTCCTGGAAAAAATAACAATGTTTTGTTGTTGAGACGACTATGCTTTTAGTTGAATTTACTACAATGCATTGTAATTTCAAGCATATTTCAGTTACCTTAACAGATTTTGTTGTCGGTTGAGAATCATAGGTACGGTTAGTAATTTTACTATGGAATCGGTAGTTTCCACAACAAAATTTATTTCAGTGTAGACAATTTCAATTTATCAAATTTTATCATACAACTTACCCCCGGTTCATCGGTCAGGTACCGCACGGTGATGTTGAGCACCTTCTCCACCACGCACCGTCCGAAGTCGCTGCTGACGGCGCCCTGGTCCCGATCTAGGAAGCGCACGCATAACCGCTGCAGCCATGACGATAGATTTGACCGTACCGATACCTCTGCAAAGAGAAAGGACGAAATTGAGAAAATAGAAAATTGTTAATAAACTGCGATGAAACATGGCGGAAGTGCTGGAAAGTTGAAGAACGTTAAGGGTTACCTTTGCGGGGAGATGAGAGCAGTAAGAACCGACTGACAACATCCCGAAACCGGGTAATTTGTCAAGAGTTTGCAACAGTGCTTTTTTCCTTCTCTTCTGTTTTTTTTTTTTCGCGATAGTTTTTGCTTTCATGATGGTTGTCAGCCAGCACGGTTGTTGTATTCAAAGCATCCCGACGACGACGACAACGACGTTCGCATTTACACTGGATTGTATTTAGGTGCACATAGATAGATATGTATCCACGTAGTAAGGACGACGAACGCGCGTCTAGAATCATGCAAACGGTTGTTGTTTGTGTCGGTTCATAAAATTTAGCTTAACGTCTGATACGGTCAGTGCGGTGTCTAGAGCACGCTGCTGGATTACTTAAAAAACCCAGAGAGATGTCGAAAGTGGATAGGACATTTCATAGGATCTGGGAAATAATGGTGATAATGAAGCCTCTTTGAAGTCCTTCTGGGTATGGCCTTTGATATCTGATTCAATGAGCTTTGTGCAGTTGCATAAGAATATCTCGTAGCTGGAATTTTTAGAAATTTTATAAGGAAGTTTTATTAGGAAATTTTAGAAATTTTTAAAATTTTGGGAATTTTAGACATTTTAGAAAATGAAGAATTTTTGAAAATTTTGAAATTATTAGATATAAAAAAAAATATATTTTGAAATTTTTAGAAATTTCAGATTTTTTTTAAATTTTAGAAATTTTAGAAATTTTAAAATTTTTAAAATTTTTAGAAAATTTTTAAAATTTTTAGAAAATTTTAAAAAATTTGAAAATTTAAGAAATTTTAAAAATTTAAATTTTTTTAGAAATGTTAGAAATATAGAAACAGAACCCTTCTAAGCATTCTCAACAAAATCCTTCTGAGGATTCCTATTGGAAATCTTTAAAGACTGCCCAATTAGTATTCCCCGTTAGTATTTATAGATTTCTTAACAAAATTCTACGTAAACCAACAAATCACCGTTGCGTTCCAACGACTTCCTTCTCATTTAGTTGCTCCAAACATGAATCAACCTCTGTATCCAAACACTAAACGATCGTTTTACTGCCAACAATCAGCCACCCGTCTCGATTTCTGCGAACACATGTAACCAATCCATTCCCGCAACAGCATACATCCCAAACAACAACTCCCACGTGATACTCAATCAATCAAGTTTGAAGCACTCATTAAAGCACCACTAAACAAATTAATTTTCCCGAAAACGATTTGATCAAACAACTTTCCCAAACATGCCCTCCTACCACCACCGCCTTGTGTGTTCCTCCGGAAAAGCCATTATTGATTTTCCACCAACCACATCGTCATCGTTGCGGCGGCAGCATTCATCGCAATCCATTGCCGTCGTCGTCGTCACGAGTTAACGAGACTGAATCCCTTTACAAAGCCAAAGGTAAAAACAATCTTCAAAGCATACAGCAACACGTCATTGGATAAACCTTCACACTTCACTCACCAAAACTGAGCCTGTTTCGGATTGAGTCAGTAGGTCAATTTCCATCGAAAGCAAATTGATTTCCTTTTTTATTGTCGTGAAAATTCATCCCATCGAAAAGGGAACTCCCACATACGCGCACGATAGCACCCTGATACCACGAAAACGGTAATAAAAAACAATATAATCAAGGATTAGAAAAATAACAGGAAAAAAGCTGGATTATCTAAAAATTTTAAGAATTAAAAACTTTAGAAATTTGAAATATTTGAGAAATTTTAAACATTTTAATTTGTACATTTAAGAAATTTTAGAAATTTTAAAATTTTTAGAAATTTTAGAAATTTTAAAATTTTTAGAAATTTTAGAAATTTTAAAATTTTTAGAAATTTTATAAATTTTAGATATTGTAGAAATTTTGGAAATTTTAGAAATTTTAGAATTTTTAGAAATTTTAGAAATTTTAGAAATTTTAGAAATTTTAGAAATTTTAGAAATTTTAGAAATTTTAGAAATTTTAGAAATTTTAGAAATTTTTAGAAATTTTAGAAATTTTAGAAATTGTAGAAATTTTAGAAATTTTAGAAATTTTAGAAATTTTAGAAATTTTAGAAATTTTAGAAATTTTAGAAATTTTAGAAATTTTAGAAATTTTAGAAGTTTTTCCAAGTTTGCTTGATTTATTCTGCTAATCGACCGTACACCTGCTCAAAGGTGATGTGGAAATGTCACTAGCAGTATGAAGGGATCCACTCTTGATCATACACACACGTTGCACATACACATACAGAGACATCCAACACCACCCCTATCCCCCTTCCACATGTGTGTGGAACAACTCGAAAAGTACAATTCTGGCGAAATTAATTTCACTAACTGGTGCACGCTATGTCTGAACCAGCAGATTATAAAAATTGAATGTACATCGGATTTTTTTCCGCAGAACATCAGTATTCAACCTATATTTTCATTTGCAGAAGGTTTAAAAATATTCTATCGGTGAAAATTTTTCCATACATTTTGTATGGGAGAGAATTTGGCCGAAAACGATAATTTCATGCAAATTTGTATGAAAAACAGCTAAAAAGATGAAAAAATCAAAATTTCCCCGATTAAATATTTTAAAAGTTTCTGCATATGATAATATAGCATGAATTCTAATATTCTGTGGAAAGAAACCCGATGTACATTCAATTTTTATAATCTTCTAGTTCAGACATAGCGTGTGGTGAGATGCTGCCGAGGAAATTAAAAGCAAATAAAAGTTTTACCTCTCGTTTTTGGCTCCTCCTCAGTCATCGCCCATATAGCATCGGCAGGAGCATTGCAGGGATTCTCCCTGGGGAGCCCCCTTTCCTAGCTCTAATAATGGCGCGGCACCATGTACCGTTTGTTGTCGATTTGATTCGGGTTGGAGGCTTCTGATGGGATACCGTAAGGGTATTGAGTTGATCAACTGTCGAGGATTCCTGTTGAGGGCATCATCGGAATCCTGTCGGAAATTCAATCGGAATCCTGTCGAGGATTCTATTGGAATCCTGTCGAGGATTCCACCGGAATCCTGTCGAGCATTCCACCAAAATCCTGTCGAGGATTCTACCGGAATCCTGTCGAGGATTCGACCGGAATCCTGTCGAGGATTCGACTGGAATCCTGTCGAAGATTCCACCGGAAACCTGTCGGTGATTCCACCGCAATCCTGTCGGTGATTCCACCGCAATCTTGTCGAGGATTCCACCGGAATCCTGTAGAGGATTCCACCGGAATCATGTAGAGGATTCCACTGAAATCCTATCGAGGATTCCACCGGAATCCTGTTGAGGATTCCACCAGAATCCTGTTGAGGATTCCACCGGAATCCTGTCGAGGATTCCACCGGATTCCTGGTGAGGATTCCATCGGAATCCTGTCGAGGATTCCAACGGAATCCTGTCGAGGATTCCAACGGAATCCTGTCGAGGATTCCAACGGAATCCTGTCGAGGATTCCAACGGAATCCTGTCGAGGATTCCAACGGAATCCTGTCGAGGATTCCAACGGAATCCTGTCGAGGATTCCAACGGAATCCTGTCGAGGATTCCAACGGAATCCTGTCGAGGATTCCAACGGAATCCTGTCGAGGATTCCAACGGAATCCTGTCGAGGATTCCAACGGAATCCTGTCGAGGATTCCAACGGAATCCTGTCGAGGATTCCAACGGAATCCTGTCGAGGATTCCAACGGAATCCTGTCGAGGAGTCCAACGGAATCCTGTCGAGGATTCCAACGGAATCCTGTCGAGGATTCCAACGGAATCCTGTCGAGGATTCCAACGGAATCCTGTTGAGGATTCTCAACGGAAGCCTGTCGAGGATTCCCAACGGAAGCCTGTCGAGGATTTCCAACGGAATCATGTCGTGGGTTCCCAACTCAATCCTGTTGAGG
Source organism: Aedes albopictus (assembly GCF_035046485.1). NCBI lineage: Eukaryota > Metazoa > Arthropoda > Insecta > Diptera > Culicidae > Aedes > Aedes albopictus. The sequence goes on from NC_085137.1 coordinate 401,982,166, forward strand.
ATTTCCAACGGAATCCTGTTGAGGATTTCCAACGGAATCCTGTTGAGGATTTCCAACGGAATCCTGTTGAGGATTTCCAACGGAATCCTGTTGAGGATTCCAACGGAATCCTGTTGAGGATTCCAACGGAAGCCTGTCGAGGATTCCCAACGGAATCCTGTCGAGGATTCCAACGGAATCCTGTCGAGGATTCCAACGGAATCCTGTCTACGATTCCCAACGGAATCCTGTCGAGGATTCCCAACGGAATCCTGTCGAGGATTCCCAACGGAATCCTGTCGAGGATTCCCAACGGAATCCTGTCGAGGATTCCCAACGGAATCCTGTCGAGGATTCCCAACGGAATCCTGTCGAGGATTCCCAACGGAATCCTGTCGAGGATTCCCAACGGAATCCTGTCGAGGATTCCCAACGGAATCCTGTCGAGGATTCCCAACGGAATCCTGTCGAGGATTCCCAACGGAATCCTGTCGAGGATTCCCAACGGAATCCTGTCGAGGATTCCCAACGGAATGCTGTCGAGGATTCCCAACGGAATCCTGTCGAGGATTCCCAACGGAATCCTGTCGAGGATTCCCAACGGAATCCTGTCGAGGATTCCCAACGGAATCCTGTCGAGGATTCCCAACGGAATCCTGTCGAGGATTCCCAACGGAATCCTGTCGAGGATTCCCAACGGAATCCTGTCGAGGATTCCCAACGGAATCCTGTCGAGGATTCCCAACGGAATCCTTTCGAGGATTCCCAACGGAATCCTGTCGAGGATTCCAACGGAATCCTGTCGAGGATTCCAACGGAATCCTGTCGAGGATTCCAACGGAATCCTGTCAAGGATTCCAACGGAATTTTGTCGAGGATTCCAACGGAATCCTGTCCCAACGGAATCCTGACTAGGATTCCCAACGGAATCCTGACGAGGATTCCCAACGGAATCCTGATGAGGATTCCCAACGGAATCCTGTCGAGGATTGCAACGGAATCCTGTTGAGGATCCACTAAAATCCTGTCAAGTATTTCAAGAAATCCATCGGAATCTTGTTGAGGATTCCAACGGAATCCTGCCGAGGATTCCTACGGAATCCTGTCGAGGATTCCAACGGAATCCTGTCGAGGATTCCACCGGAATCCTGTCGAGGATTCCACCGGAATCCTGTCGAGGATTCCACCGGAATCCTGTCGAGGATTCCACCGGAATCCTGTCGAGGATTCCAACGGAATCCTGTCGAGGATTCCAACGGAATCCTGTTGAGGTCCTGTCGAGGATTCCACCGGAATCCTGTCGAGGTCCTGTCGAGGATTCCACCGGAATCCTGTCGAGGTCCTGTCGAGGATTCCACCGGAATCCTGTCGAGGATTCCACCGGAATCCTGTTGAGGTCTTGTCGAGGATTCCAATGGAATCCTGTCGAGGATTCCACCGGAATCCTGTCGAGGATTCCACCGGAATCCTGTCGAGGATTCCAACGGAATCCTGTCGAGGATTCCAACGGAATCCTGTCGAGGTTACCATCGGAATCCTGTCGAGGTTACCATCGGAATCCTTTCGAGGATTCCATCGGAATCCTGTCGAGGATTCCATCGGAATCCTGTCGAGGATTCCATCGGAATCCTGTCGAGGATTCCATCGGAATCCTGTCGAGGATTCCATCGGAATCCTGTCGAGGATTCCAACGGAATCCTGTCGAGGATTCCAACGGAATCCTGTCGAGGATTCCAACGGAATCCTGTCGAGGATTCCAACGAAATCCTGTCCAGGACCTGTCGAGGATTCCACCAGAATCCTGTCGAGGATTCCACCAGAATCCTGTCGAGATCCTGTCGAGGATTCCATCGGAATCCTGTCGAGGATTCCACCGGAATCCTTTTGAAGCTTTCAACGGCAGGGATACTCGAAGAAATCTTTCTCGAAGCTGTGCTTTCGAGAATTCCCGAAGATATTCTTCGAATGATCCTCGAAGGAATCACAAAACAGCAGACAACGAACTTCATTACTACTTCCTTATGACTAAAATTACCAATATTTTGAAAGTTCAGACCACTCTGTCACTTCCATAACTGGATCCGGCAAGAAATCCTTCGCGGTACACAAACACACACGCACAGACTTATGTTGGGTTGTTACCGGGAGGCTTTTCCATGGAAATCGTCTGGGGTCTGTGACCCCGGACGAGCGACCGCCTGTTTGTTACTTCCTGAGAAACTGTCAATCCCTGCGGAACGAACACACAAGTGGGGTAAGTGTGCGGGATTACCGTTTTTACCTTTTTTATTAAACAAATAAGCTCGTAAACTGTGGGTAGCTGTTGAGAAGGAGAATCCACCGGGAGTTTGTGGGTGGATCTGGAAAACAAAATTCGAATTACAATCGTGTGTGATCTTTTCATGCTGACTATTTTCGATCTATCTTTGCTGTTTTCTTCCTGCTGTTTTGTCAATTTTCTATCTGTTTTCTTATGTTTCTGACGACTTGTCTGTCAATGTATGTTTGTTTGTGTTTCTTCTCTCTATCTATTGCATTTACATTTTGATTGTATTATTTGTACCTTTGCATGTGTGCAAATGTCAATCAAATTTTTGTTTTGTAATCTTTTTGTTTTTGAGTATGTTCCTGTGTTTATATCTCATTCTATCTTTGTGTTGTAATCTCTCTGTTTCTTTATTTTTCCTATTTGTCTGCTTATACATACATTGGATGATTTTTATATAAGTTTTTTGTTTTATTTTATTTTATTTTATTGTAAATCTGCGTCTGAAAATCATACCACAGAGCAACAGTTGGGCTGATGTTAGTTCTAGAATTCGCAACAAATCATAATTCAAGAGAATTCCAACAAACATCAACCGGATTTAAAAAAAAGCTCATATTTTTAACTCTTCCGAGCAACTGCTCTCCCATCGCCGTCCACCGAATTCCACGGAATTGGGCAGTGTTTGGACGAAAAAGTGATCAGTGAACCACTCGGCAGTTTTTCTTCCCTTCTGTTGGTTCTGTTTCAATTACCAAGCGGTGTATGTTCTCTCGTCGAGTCGCATGGTTCACGAAGGAACACAAAGAGGATACTCCGATATAAACAAGCTGCGGCGATGAGCGGGCATCGCTAAGTGTAACACTTACCGATGATCGCTCATCGTTGGCTTGGGGCAACTGTGAATAATCGTTATTTTCATCAGTATTTAATGCGTTTTCGCTTTTAAAAACGTGAAATACTATTTAATTTAACTGTATTCATGACGTTGCAGGTTGTGTAGTCACAATAAAAAAAGAATTATGGCAATAAAATATTCTTCCGAATGCATCGCTTTCATTAGCGTCATCGAGCATCTTCTCTCTTGATTGCGCTCTCGTATCGAACCGGGCAAGAGAATGAACAGCATTTCGGGGAGCGTTCCCGATCATGTTGGTTCATGAAATGTTACATTCGCGAATGTATCACTTGCTGAGCATGGACCATTCAGTGGTTCGCGATAAAAATCCACACACTGGAATTGGGTTTCACTTTCAAACAACAACTGACGGCACACTCCTGTCCTGTTTTTCTCTCTCTCGTTTCACACGCATTCCAACAAAAAATATTGATTTATTTGTGCTGTGCATCGGTTTGTGCGGGTGGTCTGTGAGAGCTTGCGTGGGTGCACCTGATAAAAAAAATTCCGCTTGTTTTGTGTGAGTGCGTGCGTGTCCGAGGCCCACCAAAAATCATTGTTTTGTTTATCTTTTCGTTTTGGCTAGAATACATGGAACGACCTCCCTCCGGTGACCTTCATCGCACTTCGTTCGTCCGCTGGTCGGTGCGATTGGTGATTGTTGTGGTGGGAGTTCAGAGATTAAAAGAGTTACCCTGTGGTACCCATTGGCGAGTGATAGTTATATCACATGAAAACCTAAGACATAAAAACTTTAATTATATCATTATTCGAAGTCTTACCTCGGAGTTTCCAAGAATTTCATAGTTTTTCTTCGGAACACCTTGATGTCTTACTATGAAGCAGCAAAGTCCCAGCACGGAGCATTCTGCTCATTGGCGAATTAACTAAAACTTTCTCCCATCTCAGTAGATGAGCTCTCGCTCTCTTCTCTCCTCGAGATAAGAGCAACACTGTGGAAATCAGCCAAATCCTTTTGGGACTCTCCGCCAATCTCGCAGTTGGCGGTTCGCTAAAATTGAGATGTTGGTGCGCATTCCCATCACGCCTTTCGCTTTTGCACACTACACCCTACTTTGAGGTTATGTCACAAATCAACTCAATTTGTATCCATATTTTTCCCAGCATCCAAGTTGGGATGTTTGCTGTTCTTTTGCAGTTATTGTAACTACCGTGGTTGCGATTGATTTTCGCTGATTCGGGATTAATTTCGACTATTGCACTACTGACTTTTTTGCCTATTCTTCAGAGCATGAGAAACCCTCAATGTTGTAATCACTGAATAGCTTGCGATATCACAGCCTAGCCTTAGTTATGAACAATTTCAGTTGAAATGTAATGGCCTTCCGCAAAGCAACTCCCACCGAAAAACTCAATCTCTACAAATCGAGCACTAATCATCCAAATTATTATCACTCCGGTATCAAAAAGGACACAATTTCCTCAAAAAACCCCAGCAAAAACCACTCGCCACTTTAACACAACCCGTGGATGCTGGATTGCAGCCTGCAAACACTTTTTGATAGTACACCAACCAAACCAACCCAATCTCCCGAAGGCTGCTCTCGTGTGCCTGCTTCAAGCTTCTCACCTACCACACGCACATCGGCCGAGGATGCTCAGCTCGCAGCATCCCCAACCGAGAACAAACCGGAAAAAGGCATCTCTCGGCGTTCGGTGGGATTCGATCTCTCACTCACGTCCAACCACCGCCCGGAATGCGCTCTCCGTGAGTCCCATACCCCATCCATAGTGATATTTTACAATAGAAACGCTGCCCGAGGCAACAGGGGTTCTCTGGGCAAAATGTTGACGGAGCAAGTTGGTACCGGAATGACTTCATAATGTCGTTTTCTAAAATGATTTAGGACTAATTTAAGACAGTGGGGTTTTTTGGAGCACATTGATACAAGTTCAAGGAAAATTAAACCTAGATTGTGGCAAGAAGTTTGAAGACTTTTGAAAAGTTTAGGGACTGTTTAATACATTAATTTTAATAGTGCTGAAGAAATTCGTTTATATATTGGACCACTTTTGTGCAATAAGCGTTTGGACTAAAGTTCCTTGATGGATTAAAAAATAGACAGGAATCGAAGGCTTCCATAAATCCGTTGATTTAATAATAAAAACTCAAGGAATTTAAGCAGCTTTAATACATGTAAATATTTAAGTGCAAATATTGTTGAATGTGTTGTAAGTTAGGTAGCGTTGAACGCTCGGGTAGCGTCGAACCTTCAGGTACGTGAACGGCGGCAGTTTTGTTGGTAGGTACAATTGTTGGAGAGATGGCAGAGGTATGAAGTTTGGAAGAAGTGTGTTGAATTGTATATACCTGAATGGAATAAAGAGTGTGGCGGTTGCAGATTGAGGTATCAGTCGGCAGCCGTCTAGTTTGATGGAAGGTGTCTAGCGTTTTATTTTCATTGTAATTTAGAAACAGGCATCGACGGAGCTAGCCTCGCTATGACCTTCATGGCTATAGTGGACTAGCTTCAACAGGTTATGGGCCCAGGAGCGTGTTCCACAGCACGTATCGACCGGGAGAAGGATCGGCCGCATAAGTCGCAGTACGGGATCCTTGGGCGGATGGATTGGCTGCAACGGAGGACAGGATCCATGGGAATGTTGGCGATACGGGTCAACTGGATGACTGCTGGCTGGTCACCGGATGGAGCTCGAGGATTGTTGAGTTGGATCGGATGCAGCTCGGTGGTCGCACCTGGACGAAGAGGTTGGCGACAGGAGGAGTGATCCGGAAGACAACATGAAGGTGGAGCTCGGAGATGGACCTGGTCGGAGCTCAGAACTGGTGTAGAGCTGGTGCAAGCGTCGGAGTTGGGCCACTTGCCAAGCGTTGGAGTGAGGAGGAGCTTCGATCCAGGAGGAGGTGATCGTGGTTCGAAGGTTGCGACGCTAAGGAGGAGTGTTGTAAGTTAGGTAGCGTTGAACGCTCGGGTAGCGTCGAACCTTCAGGTACGTGAACGGCGGCAGTTTTGTTGGTAGGTACAATTGTTGGAGAGATGGCAGAGGTATGAAGTTTGGAAGAAGTGTGTTGAATTGTATATACCTGAATGGAATAAAGAGTGTGGCGGTTGCAGATTGAGGTATCAGTCGGCAGCCGTCTAGTTTGATGGAAGGTGTCTAGCGTTTTATTTTCATTGTAATTTAGAAACAGGCATCGACGGAGCTAGCCTCGCTATGACCTTCATGGCTATAGTGGACTAGCTTCAACAGAATGTATTTTTGTAATGAATTGACTTCTGATTATTGCACGTTTTAGCTTCTTTTTGAAGAAATTTGCTTGAATTTGGCATCGTTTTTGTGCAATTTGATGTTCTAGACGAATTCCTAAAGAAAAATCTGGCGGAGCTTCCATGTTTTTTACACAATTTTAAAGAAATTAGAAGTAAATGTATTTAAAAAAAATAGAATAAATGTTTTATTCCTGATTTTTTTTTAATTTCAAAAAATTGATAAAGGACTTAGGTTGTGTTAAGATATGAAAACAACTAAGATTTTGTGAGATTAAAAGCATATCTTATTTTCTATAAATGTTTAGTTGAACGTTGGATCCTGTTTGTGCAATTTGTGATTTCAGAAAAGTCCAAGAAGGATGTTTGGAGAATTCCCTAAGCTTTGGGCCATTTTTGGGGGGAGATGTCAGAGAAATTTCTGAAAGCATTTCCGTCACCCAAAATTCAATATTTTGACAACTGCGGGGCTCTATCTTCCAGTATTGGACAAGAAAAGTACGCTGAGGTCGATTTTCAAACAAAATGCTCAAGTTTGGTGGTGTGAATCTTTCCTTCTAGAGTGCGGATTGAGCTTAAATTTTTACCGGGCATTTACAATAACTTGGAGCTTGATATGAAAAAAAAAAAACCTTTTAAAAGCAAACTTGCAACCCTGAAAACCAAAATATCGCAAAACACCAGTTTTGAAAAGAAAACGTTAATGTTTAACCCTAAAAGGGATACCTTCATGGCCTCAGTTTCGTCACCTCGCTGAGTGTGTTCCATCAAAGACGAGCTCTGAAAGGCGCCTGGGGTCCAATGGACCCCAGGTATCCCTTTTAGGGTTAATATTAGAATACGGTCATACCTTGAGTTACGTAACCTTGATATAACGTAACTTTTATTGTGGTTCTATTTTTTCGAGATTTATAGGCTAAGGTATGCGCACAGCAAAATCTAGCCAAAGAAAATCAAGCAGTAATAGTGCATTCTAACTTATTCCCAAATTGAAAGCCATACAAAAAAGCATTAATTTACTTTAAATCAACATCAGGACATTGTTGATTTGACCTATTAAATATATCCGTCGTCTCGAGCTTTGCGCTTGAATCCTACCGTAAAGTTTTGCACAGTACCTCCCATCGCTTGCCAAGAAGCTTTTACCACCTTGTTGTCAAAATCAACCTTATTTTTTGATAAAAGATCCATTTCTTGACATTTTTTGAAGGTTCCAATTCATGATTTCTCAATATCTTTCAATAGGTGTGAGTTTTGAGGTGTATAAGACGCTTTTTGGAAAAATGCGGTGCAATTTTCACATAGTTTTCTACATACAAACGCAAGGATTCTCCTCCATAAACAGGACAAAAAAATCAATCAAAATCAATAAACAATATCTGAGCGGTTGAATAAGAGGTGTCAGCCATTTTCCCTGACATTCCTCGTAGTGCAAAAGGTGATTTGTTGTACATGTATTTTCAAAAGCTCGGTTTTTTAAGCCACAATTACATATTGTTGACCAAACTATGTATTTCTTGCCAAACTTTGATTATTCAGGGTGTCGACTTAATTTTGAAAATCAAATTCCCTGACTTTCCCGGACTTTTCGGTTTATTTCACTGAAAATTCCAGGTCATATAAATCTAAGGATGTCTACTCATGAGATAAAATAAAATTCTATGAATTTTCCCAGTTTTTCTAGGAGTGGAAAAATAGAAGAAAAAAACAAGGCAAGTATACCAATTTTTTTTCCAAGAAATTCAAGGCATATCGGAAGTTTTTTCTTCCGAATTTTTCTACCTGATACGCTATGCTGGAAATAACTTTTGACATGTCCACCAAAAACGCCGTAATTTAGTTGAAAATCCATTCAGAAGGTCAATTAACATTTCTCGCGCTTAGTATCATACGGGCGTATCTACAGTGATCTATTTCTCTTCATCGATTTTTTCTTTGGTCAATAACTTGGCCGGCAAATCATTTTCAGTTGTTTTTGTTGTTTTAGAAGCCAGTCCTAGTCGTCATTTACCGAAATACACCGACAGATCGTTCGAATATTGGTCGTAGTTTCCGGAATTATGCGAAGAGAAAATCGATGAAGAGAAATCGTTCATTGTAGATACGCCAGTATGATACTAAACGCGAGATTTTTTTAAATAACGCCAAAATGACAATGACAGCATATTCGATGGACGTTATCCCCAGAACATCATTAGAATGACATCTTGATTTTGTTCTATTAGTTAAAGCTACTCCAGATGTTCAGATCCCGTGGCTGCAGTTTTGTCTCAAATTTAGCCTGTATGTTAAATTTCATAGTGAAAAAAATCTCAAATATAAAATCTGGATTTCCACCGAGCACTCGACAAAAATCCTTGAACAAGAAGTTTATCCAAAAGTTCTGCAATATTAGTACTGATACTGATGTATTTAAATAAGTACACTAAATGAATTGGAAACATCTGAATGAAGCTTATAAACTTTCGTCATTTGTTAAAAAGACCTTTATGAATCCTGTAACTTTCTATGGAAAATTCTCTAAGAGGTTTGCCACGATGCCGGCAAACTCACTTTGAACTCCTTTAGAAGTTTCGAAATTTCACCAGATTCATTTTCTAGAAATTATGTTTTAACAATAGTTTAGCTCCATCAAACACTTTTGCAAAGTCGTATGGATTTTCTTGCTAAACTCTACCTGATACAACTAGCACTGATTGGAAATCTGTTGAATCCTAAAATAAGATTACAGGATGTCTAACAGATTATGTTTCAGAAATTCTTCCCAAATAATTTCAAAAACTGGGATTTGCAACATGAATTCCACATGAACAACTTTAGGATATTGATAGTTCAGTCTTCGTTACATATTAGACACATTCTACCGTGACGTGTTGTAACGTCACGTTACTAATTCCCATTTTTAACATACTTTCCCAATGAAAACTAACTGTTCAACGAATCATACTTATTGGAAATTTTACAAGGAATCAATATTTTAGGGATTACGGTCGACTTTTCGAGTTATAGTGGAAAATGTGACAGAAAAGGCGTCGAAACGTTGTAACGTCACGGTAGAATGTGTCATTATCATCTTGAAATAGCTAAAACTTTTCAATTGCTTTTCAGGAATGGATTTTCAACATTTTCAGAAGTCTGTCTAGAATCTTTTCATCAACCAGTATAAAAGAAAATGTTTTTTTTTTCTGTTTTAAATATTGTGATTTTATCTTCTTTAGTCCCAAACAATTTGCAAGTCTTTTGGATCATTGGTAAACTCGTCACTAGATGCTTTCCATATTTTCATCGGAATTTTTGATAAAGTTTCTTTACTGTATACTTTTTAGATCTTTAAAAAAGAACGGCAAGATTTTGTGTTTTTTTAAGAGTTTAACTCACATATTTTCTTCAAGCAAATAAACCTACATATAATACTATCTGGTACGCATCATTTATGATATCAGACGTGTGCGTAAGTTATCAACACAGATATTTTGCCAAGAAACATTTTACAAGCTCACACAAATTTTAAATTTTTATAAATTTTCCACAGTTTGAGAACACGACAGAAAACTATCATGAATCTTAGAAAAAAAAACCTATGAACGCGATTTCTCGGTAGGTGTAAAATGCCACCAAATGATGAAAAATTTCCATTTGAATCCTGTAAGGACTATGCCAGGAGATCACTAGAGATGGCGTTTGAATACAAAAAAAAGTATTGGAAAATTCCTGAATGGCATGCGAAAAGTCTGCTAAGGATTTGGCAAGGAAAATTTGCTAAACATTTTTAGGAAATTCACTAAGAATTCTGTCAGGAATCTGTGCAGATATCTTGTAAAATATTCCTTACAAACTTCACTTAAACCTTCAATAAACTGATTAATAGTTTTCCACAAGGCCATAAATACATCAACGGTCAAGGAACTTTTTTTTTGTAAAAGAAAAATATTGAAAGGATTTGGCTAAAATATTATAGACTTTGATTTTTTTTTAGTTTAGATATCACCGTAGGCTAAAAATACACTAAAAACGTGTGAAGTATCTTGGATATCTAGTTCTCTGATTGCATAAGGCGTTGATTGCCTTTAGATCGTAGATCTAGAAAGAATCATAAAAAGAAATAGGCAGGGGAATCCAAACCGGAATTTCTGGAGGAACACTATCGGGAGTTACTGTTAGCATCCCTGCATAAATTTCCGAAGAAACCCATCTGGAACATCCGGAGAAATCCAAGCAAATATTATCGGATCGGATCGAATCACTGGAGGAATTCATGGAAAAATCTCCTTGACGAAGCTCCTGGAGAAAACCAAGCAGATTATGATGAATGAAAATACTGAATAAAACAGGGATAACCAGGTAAACCCTAGAAGGAAATCATAGCATTCCTGATGAAATTCTCGCCGGAATAACTGGAAGAATCCCTATGGGAATTTCTGAAGGAATCACAGAACGAATTCTTGGAAAAAAAAAATCTCTAGAGGAATTCCTTAAGGACCCTTTGAAGAAATCCTTGGAAAAATCCTAAATGATATTTCTGGTGGATTTCTATCAGGAATTTCTGGAGCATTATTAGGCATTACAGGTCGGACTCGATTATCCGGAGTCAGGATCTGGTGATTCTCAAACATATATCTGGGGAACGGAATGCTCTATAAAGCTGAAATTTTGACATTTTGTCAAGCCAACTTTGATTAGTGATCAGTCAAAATTTCAGCTTCTTACATCGTTTCGTTCGCAAGATATTATTTTGGTAAGCGCCAGAACCCGACTCCGGATAATCGAGTCCGACCTGTATTAGAGAAATCCCAGCAGGAATAACTGGAAGAATTTCAGTAGAAACATGTGGATATATCAAAGGCAATTGTTTTTTTTCAAAAAAAAAAATACTTTAAAAACAAAATTCGGGGAAAAATTTTTACTTTGATATAACGTTACGAAAATAAAAATGATTACATTATATCGGGGTATTTTAAAAAAGAACTGTTTTATGTGAACAGTTTGTTCAGACAAGTTGTTTGTTTCGATACAAATATTAGCATTTCGGAGTTTTTTTTAATCAAGATTTACGATCATTATCAAAATAGTTAACATAAAAAAAATCTTACATATCATTGTTCAAGTTCTTCTCAAGTGAAATTTCAAATTTTTAAAAGTGACCAGTTGTAATTTGAAGTCAATCTGTGATTTAAAAGCTAAGATTAAAACTGAAAGCTCTAAACTAGAGCATTTTGTATCAGAATCAACGGATGCGTGCTTTACTCTATCCAGTACTGTAAATCTTTTCAAGTATTCATTCGAAATGTCCTATCACAAAATCCAGGGATTTTGAAAGAACTGTGTATGAAGTAGTGTGTATAAATATAGTCAAAAATTTCTATTACTTCTCCTTTGCAAAAAAAAAAGAATTTCTTTGAAGAAGAATAATCAGAAACGACCAGCAAACTCCATCCAATTCCGCTACTTGTGCTAATCTTCGGATAGATAGGTCTGATTCATCAGCGACTTACAGAGTTCTTTAAAAAAATTTTTTTTTTATAGATTTTTTAAGAATATTTGGAGATTTTTAAATCAATAACTTTTTTAACTTTTTTCCAGTTCAAGTCTTCAATGTTTGGATTTTGGACCATGTTTGGGGAAAAATCAAGCGTTTTGAAAAAAAAATCCAATTGAAGTTTGTTTGAACATTAAAACAATTTTATGAAATGGGAGGTTTTAAAAAACTTTCTGGTGAAGTTTCTGAATTACGATTGAAAGATAAGAAGAAATTCAATACAAAATCGTATGAAACTATTAAAATAGTTTTTTTTGCGAATTTTATTTACTTCACGCTTTAGGAGGAATTCCCAGGGAACTAAACTTTTCCCAAAACATTTGAAGGCGATCCCAAGTAACATGTTCAAATCAAATTGAGTAGAAGAGTAGTTATTAGAAGTTTTTATGAAGATTTTCAAAGCCTCTGCAAGACTGATTCGTTATCAAAATGTTACTTAAGATATGTCAACAGATTACTTTTCTTTTCCTTTCTTTTACTTTTTCAATTTTCAATATTTTTTAAAGACAATTTGTGAGGAATTTAAATTGATATAAAACAAAATCTGGCAGACTCACTAAAACAAGCTTCAGACAAATTTCCACAAACCCTGGATTGTTATGAAATAGTTAGAAATAGCAAAAGAGACTTGAAAATAAGTGAGAAACTAAAAAAACAGGTGTAAACAAAAAAAATCTGGGGGATTTTCTTACAAAATAACAGCAATTCATAGAGCAATATATTTTTTCTTCCAATGAAAAGTAAACGATTTGGATACTGCCGACACATATCAAGACTTCAAACGTATTCGATTACTTTTGAATAAATTTGATTTTTTTCATCTGACAAATATAATTTGCAGTCAGGAACATTATCTAGCGGTGAAAGATAAAAAAAAAACTGAAGGGATTTAAGCTATATCTCAGATGAGTTTGAAAGGAAAGGTGGAAGGAATTAAAAAAAAACAGGGTAAACACCAAAAAATTAACAGGCAAATCTCTTCTTCTTGTGGAATTGCTTCTTTGTTCGTGTTAGGCCCGTTAGGGACTCATGCAAAACTCTTTGGTGGAATTTCGTGAATTAACTAGGTAAACTTATGATCATTTCTACGCTCAGAAAAAAAATGTTTTTATTTTTCTTTTCATACAAGGTTCGTGATTCAAAATGATTTTTTGTTCAAAGTTGCGCACTTTGTACATCACATTCTCCGTATCCAATGCTTGAATTGAAATGCTTTCTGTGACTCACCAACATCTTATGTTTCTAATAAACGTGCAGGAAGAAATTTTTAAAAGAATACGTATGATTTTTGAAAATTTTGCAAGGAGATCGTCTTTCAAGCTCACGCATTTGTCAACCGTATACAAACACTGCACAGATAAAAATAATTAGATTTGCACGTCATGTAAACTTCATTTTAGTCATGTAAACTTAATGTTATGATGATTTACATGATATATCATGTAAATTTGTGTTATATGTCCAGTAAACACTCAGAGTCATGCTGAATTACACGACATATAATGGAAGTTTACATGATACTTCATGAACTTTACATGATATGTCATGTAAACTTCTGTGATATCCCACGCTCCAATTATGTGCATCATATGTCACAGAATTTTACATTATTCGATCTGTGTGGTGATTTGAAGAAATCACATTCAGCTTTCTTTTTATGCTAAAAGATTTAAAATTGGTGCACAGCAACGACAAATATTTGAAATTTAGTAAATTCCTCAAAAACTGAAGACTCAGATTTTTCGAGGCACGAGTTCAAAATCAGCACGTGGTTATGTATGAAAAATTTTGGTCGCAGTCGGTGATAGAAGTTTATTTTTTTCGTTTTATTTTCAAGTGTTGTTTATGATGATACTTCACAAATATAAAGTGGTGAATTCTTTTGGTTGCAATTTGTATAAATTTTTATCAGATTTTTGAAGGATATGTGAAGGATTTCATCCGGATATTTCACAGGAAATTTTAAAAAATATTGCAGGCATAGCAAAAATTTTCATTCTAAGAACTTATCCAAAAATATTTAATAAATTCAACAAGATGGCATTTAAGATTTTTATGTTGGGATTCGTTGTATCATTGATTCGTAATTCAGTTTTCGATACCACGAATGTTTAGGAAATGATGACTTATACAACTATGGATGTATTAGGGTTGGGAGTTATAACTAAATTAAACCTTTTTTTAAACGCGTAAAAATCACGGTTTTATTTCACACGATTTTCTCGAAATTACGCGATGTGCTTTTGGAAAGATTTTCTCCTTGTCGCTATTTCTTTCCGATGGAGCTCAAATTTCTACCAGAGATCTCTCTTATCATCCTTAATACCCTGTCAAAATTTGAAAACGATCCCATTTTTTACGCGGATCAATCAATCGCGTAAAAACTGAATTTAGTGTATAGTTCATTCGATCGTGTTTGCAAATGTTTCAAAATATGAGGACCATTGTTTGCGTACAAAACAAAATTGATTGAACAGTACTCATTGATGCGTTAGTATTTTTGGATTGGCATTGCTCCGCATAACATAACCTGAAAACCTCTGCTTCTACTCCCATTTCAAACTGCTCGCGCTCTGTTCTCATTCTCCCACGTTTCTCTCGCTCACGCTCTCCCGCTCGCTTATCATTGTGCAGGTTATCATCATCTCATCCCCGTTATTCTCTATTGTCCACTATAGAGCTAGGTAGCTATATCGCCAATGTACCGGATAGTGGCCGTCGTCGTCGTAATCGTATTCGTTATCACTATTGCGACGACCACCAAAAAACCCAGAGAGAAGCCGAAAGTCAACAATAACAACAATTATGATAATCGACAACTACATATAACTCCCTTTTCCAACCGCACCACTCTTTTTTAGTCTTGTATCCTTCCGATTCTTTTTTCCTCTCTAACGGGATTTTCGGTTATCTACGAATGGACCTATTTTTGGAGCACTCATCGCAGCGTTGGGCCCTACAACCTGATGGATATTGAATACCGAGTAGTGCGTTCTACCTATCTATGTGAACAGCCGTAATGGCTTTTTCGGCTATTTTTAGGTTATGGATCTAAATTTGGCTGTGCAAAGATAACCAAATTCTTCCGTTCCATTGAAGATGTGGAACACCGGGCCAGAAGGAATCCACAGCGACAGGATTGGGGCTGGAATGTGTGGCGAACAGCGTTTCGTTAATTATTATTAGATCCTGGGCAATTGGGTGGGAGGCGGACATTAAATGGCCGCGCAACAGGTTCGTGCTGCTCTGCTCCGTGGCTTTGATGTGCTTGATTAGCACGCCTGCGGTGGGTGGAAGAGGGACCGGGATTCGGTCTGATGTAATCTTTCCCTTGGAGAAAGCTGCCTGCCTGATGGATGCCATCATGGGATACGGAAATGGCTTCAATTAAACTGCTAAGAGCGTTATGAAATCTTGCGAGATTGGAGTATCTGTGGAATGATTCCTTAATTGTTGTTCGAATTGTTTATACAGCAAATACTGTGGAACATTCCTCTACGTTTGCTGGATGACTGATTGTATCATCCAACATTTTTCAGAAACATTCTTTGGAGGGCACCGGCAGGCGGCAACGGAAAGCATTGCTCGTAGTATTATGATTCTAGAAGAGATGGTGAGGATGATAAGACTTATAATCATCTGCTGCTAAATAAATTAATCGAAATATGGTAGCATAATCTCTGAATTACTCTAAAATACGATTGTTAGAAAAATCTTCTTTTTGAAACAATGTGTTTCTTGAGTTTTGGAGACACCATTCAAGGACTATAAGGGTAACTGTTAGAAAAAAAAATCCGAAATAGTAATTCAAAGAATGAACAGCGTTTTCCGAATGATATCTGTCCAAGAATGAATCATTTATCAATTGATAGATTACCAGTTCCCGTAATTGTTATAATACAGTCGGAACTTTTATAATGCGGTAATTTGACAGTTGATTTTCATCCAATTCAGTTAACTTTTGGAAAACAATTAGCTTATGATATGCCTCAACGTTACACATTCCACGCATTTACACCGCGGTTTTTGAACTACATTGAACGATAACTTCAGTGCTCTGCTGTCGATTTTGATTCTTTTTGCACCAACATGAAGATAATAACTTATATTATTCAACTAATAGTTGAAAATGTTTCAAGAAAGTAGCAAATTCTTGGCGTTAAGTCAAATTTGACATTTTTTGCTATGGTGTCCCGTTACGCACTATTTCTAGATTTTTCTTGAAGTAAAAATTCCAATTTTCATTTACAATGCATGAACTGAATCTTTTAATAAAAACCAATTTTTGGAAGAAAAAGTTTGATTCTTGCACAAAACGTAACGCGTGTAATGTGTCATAACCTTTTCTATTGGAAGAACCTTATTATCATTATTGCTCGAATCCTCTAACTGTTGCCACATAAATAAGTGCACCATTGTTGACAAAATCTTTCATAAACCATTGGATTTATTCTCCAACATTTACTGGAGCCATACACTCATTGAATAATTTTCTGGTTGGTGATTAACGACCTTACTAACAAAAAGTGTTGTAAAAATGTTTACATTTCATGAAGCTCTAACGACCATTTGTGGTAGGGTAGCGAGCCACTTGATCACTGACCGGTATTTTGGGCACTTTTCGCTACAACTCAGTCAATCCCAAACCAATTGACTTGGAATTTTGTACACGGCTAGATACTATACATATCTCTCCGCGTTCCGAAAATTGTGTCGATTGGTTGAAAATTGGCTGAGTTATAGCAGAAAAGTGCCCAAAATAGGAGCACTGCCGAGATGGTTCCACTTCCCTATACTGCTTCGTAAAACTAGAGACTCAATCATTTTCCAGTGATGACTGATGGAAAAAAAACACGTAGGAGGATAACTCATATGGTTTCTATGAGGTATCACAACATAAATTTGATAAATAAGATGATTCTGCCATTGGTACACTATCTATGGGTGGCTTTCCCCAGCTATTGTTTGTCGAGTGCAGATTCTCTCAGAACCCGGATAAAAACTAACCATAGGATGTTTGGTGAAAACCATTCCTGCACAATACAGTTTACCAGCTACAATAAAATGTATTGTAATGGAATGGTTCGCTAGAAGCTTTGCACAGTGTACCTACTATACATTTACATGGGCAATCCGGAAAGACACATAGGTCACATTACCGTCTCCCCTTCCCTCATTTGAACTTGCCTTTGATCACAACCGAATCAAATGCGATTGACGAAATGTATCTTTGACATAGAGCCATCTTTAGCATATGGACTGGACTACTGAAATGACTTCTAATATACCGCATTTAGTTCACCACTGGACTACGCACTCAGTCTTCATAAGTGCGAAAACGCAAATAAAAGTGCGCGATTGCACCAAATCGAGTTGATGTCTTCGGCGCACTGTTTCTTCGATATTTGATAGCTTCTAGTCCGAACTATCAAAGAGAGTTCTATTCATCTTCATATTCAGGTCCGTTTTGCTAGAAAGCCTAAGATGCCATTAACAGGAGCGAAATGACTAGTATTATATGGTTTATGTAATGTAAAACAATACAACATAAAAAAAAACATTCCCAAACCATTTAATTTAATGCACAGTCAGTAGTGAAATTACAGTGCAAAACAATATATTTATAGTACATTTTATTGTTTAAAACCATATAAGTACCATACAATGTACGGTATATTTGAACTCACGTATCAGAATTTAGAACAATTCATTTACAACAAAATGTATGGTTTTTCAAAAAAAAATATTTTTTTTTGTATTGTTACGATACTTAACAACCTATACAATTCATTGTAAAAATCCCATTTACAATTCACTGTATGGTTGACCACATTACATCTTATTGTTTTAGTATTTTTATTTTTACAATGGTGTCTATTGTAAAAATATGGTTCTAAATAGTAGTGTTACAATACAATGTTCGGTTTTTCTACTGTATTCTTAATTCGGGAAACCATCGAAGTTATCCTCTAACGATTACTGGTATCATTAATGCATTGTTATAAACTTGCAGCTGAAAGCAAAAAATGAGCTCAATTGGATGCAATACAGCAAGCATAGGGCATGAAATGTAACGCTGAGTATTGTAAAAGATTCAACTCAACCTTTGTTGACGTAACATTTCGGAAACCATTGGAGGTATCCTCCGATAGTTTCTGGAATCTTACACATATTGTTTAACCGATTTGCTGGCTTCAGATGATCGCAACAAAAGGTGATGATGTAACAAGCCATCGATAATGTTGAAAATTAGAAAACGATCATTTTGGTAACCATCAGGTAATGAGTACAATTCAACACCTGTACGTGAAATCTTTCCGACATTGTCGACTCTTAGGTCAACCTCTTAGGCCAATCTTAGCTCAATTATGTATTGTTCGTCGAAGAAACATTTCTACTGTTGATAGAAGTTGCTTACGAAAGACAACACTTCGATCTTACAAAAATCCTGATGGAAGATGTGAAATAAATATAAACAGCCATCCAAGCTACCAAATTTCCTAGACGACAATCTTTGTGAATTTCAATGCAAGGATTACGAAGTACTTACAGTCCTTTTAGATGACTATATTAGTTGTTTGTTTTTAGAAGTTACCTGAAAAGAAGGAAAAAAGATACTCAGTACCTACTATATTTGGACCTAAATTGAATAAAATAATCAAAACTGGGAAAACATATCCCATAACCTACAGTAGCCTACAAAGTAAATTATAATTTATAATTATTTATTTATTAATCTTTATTCAAGAGATTTACAGCCGGAGGCTGGTTCATCTTTAAATTATCATTTTAGCATAGCACCGTCTAACAAAATCCATTCCATCCCAGATGCAATTTACCCACGTAACTACCATGGATTAACAATAACTTGTATCGTTGGACAGCATATCCTTATCTGAATTGTGAGCCTTCCGAATAAACGAATAAGTATTTTTTTAAATATCACAAGCCCCTATTTTCTAATGTGAAAATGGGTATTTACAAACAATTTTGAGGCGCTAAACCACAGAAGCTATTGCTGCTCAATTGTAAATAAAACGTTCAAATTAATGGCAACTATTTATTTTATCATATTTTTACATAACACACTATTTCTAGGACCATTTCTTATCAAGGATGGCCTCCATCCAACAGTCGGTTCCAGAATTCCCATAGCGACAAGACCGGTGAAGCATCGGCTGCAACGCCAGAAAACCGATGTCGGTACAGTAACTAACGGGGCCCTGCCTATTGCGAACCTCAAATCAAGGAAATGAAAATAGGAAGGAAATTCCTCTTTCCCGCAATATCTTCCACTGTATCCCACTCTGCTCCGGGTACTGCCACCGCCACCGCCCGGAGGCTTATTCGGTAGAAACTGACTTTGAAATCCCGGTGTCTTCGTTCGGCCGGACTCCCAGCATCAGAATGGTGTTGGTTGAATGTTGGGATGGGACATATCTCGCGTTACATTTGAAAAGGGCCTATCCCTAAAATGTAAACAAATCGATTTTGATACCTTTCCATAGCATCCCCCAACAGTAACATACTGTGCAAACATCACCCGCCTAGCCGTTAATCTTATCAGAATAAAACCCACCTTCAAAACGGCCGATCATTGCTTTTTTCCCAATCATTCATAAGCCCGTGCTCCAAATGGGCCAGTAATGGTAAAATTTTGTTTTCATTTGTTGGTCCTCTCGTTTAAAGGGCCGACAACCGAAAATTTTCCGAACGGCTCTCGGTCCGAGCGCCGAGAGAGAGAATTCTCTCTCTCAAAAATGGCCAAGCCTTGATACGATGTCAACAACGGACTCACTCGGGGGACCAATCCACGCTAAGAAAATTTTAGAAAGACTCACAATAAGGCGTACACCGGGTGAAACTTTTCAAATTAGCTTAACATGTTTATCTATAATTTTTCATACTTTTTTGGTAACTTTTAATGCAAAATTGATTATTGAAGCATAGATACATCTATTCTTGTGTCACTAAAACGAAAAGCATGTTGAAAAATCCGAAAACTGTGAAATACGAATAGGAAATGTGATGGAAAATGTTTGCATCGATTTTTCTCAATGTTTACATTCTGAGGATAGGCCCTTTTCAAATGTAACGCGAGATATTGGGTTTCTTTTTGAAGAAGCGGACGTTAGGTGGCGGTGGACAAATGTTCACTATCACAAGACACCCAAAACAGATGGAATATTTGAGAACGGGTAGTTTGGTGAGTAGAACGGAAATGTAGCTTTTACAGAGATACCAACATCGTAGAGCTTTGAAATACAATTTTGAAAATTTTAGAAATTTTAGATATTTTCAAGGGGAAGTCGCTGAGCACATCATTACTTGTGCCAATTATTTTCAGTGTGCCACCAGATATTGAAATGTGCCTCAGTGTGCGTCGTTGTGCCACTACTGCTTGATGATTTAGAGTCTGCTTGGAAACCACCAAGACAACCAGCTGTTTGTTTTCATTTTGCAGGCTATATTCACATGGTTGCCTGGTTTTTTTCACCCAAACTCAAGTTTTAAAGGTGCGCCTCAGGGTACCTCGTTGTACCACCACACAGCGTTTATGACGGTGTGTTTGGCACCTCTTGGCACACTAAGCGACTAGCCCCTTGGATATTTTAGAATTTTTTAATATCTAAAAAAAATAATTTTAATATTAAGAAAATTTTAGAAAATTTTAATAATCTTAGAAACTTTTAAAATTTTAGAAATTTTAGAATTTTAAAATTTTAGAAATTTTAGAAATTTTAAAAATTTTAGGAATTTTAGAAATTTTAAAAATTTTAGAAATTTTAGAAATTTTAAATATTTCAGAAATTTTAAATATTTCAGAAATTTTAGAAATTTTAGAAATTTAAGAAATTTTAGAAATTTTAGAAATTTTAGAAATTTTAGAAATTTCAGAAATTTTAGAAATTTTAGAAATTTTAGAAATTTTAGAAATTCTAGAAATTTTAGAAATTTTAGAAATTTTAGAAATTTTAGAAATTTTAGAAATTTTAGAAATTTTAGAAATTTTAGAAATTTTAGAAATTTTAGAAATTTTAGAAATTTTAGAAATTTTAGAAATTTTAGAAATTTTAAAAATTTTAGAAATTTTAAAAATTTTAGAAATTTTAGAAATTTTAGAAATTTTAGAAATTTCAAAAATTTTAGAAATTTTAGAAATTTTAGAAATTTTAGAAATTTTAGAAATTTTAGAAATTTTAGAAATTTTAGAAATTTTAGAAATTTTAGAAATTTTAGAAATTTTAGAAATTTTAAAAATTTTAGAAATTTTAGAAATTTTAGAAATTTTAGAAATTTTAGAAATTTTAGAAATTTTAGAAATTTTAGAAATTTTAGAAATTTTAGAAATTTTAGAAATTTTAGAAATTTTAGAAATTTTAGAAATTTTAGAAATTTTAGAAATTTTAGAAATTTTAGAAATTTTAGAAATTTTAGAAATTTTAGAAATTTTAGAAATTTTAGAAATTTTAGAAATTTTAGAAATTTTAGAAATTTTAGAAATTTTAGAAATTTTAGAAATTTTAGAAATTTTAGAAATTTTAGAAATTTTAGAAATTTTAGAAATTTTAGAAATTTTAGAAATTTTAGAAATTTTAGAAATTTTAGAAATTTTAGAAATTTTAGAAATTTTAGAAATTTTAGAAATTTTAGAAATTTTAGAAATTTTAGAAATTTTAGAAATTTTAGAAATTTTAGAAATTTTAGAAATTTTAGAAATTTTAGAAATTTTAGAAATTTTAGAAATTTTAGAAATTTTAGAAATTTTAGAAATTTTAGAAATTTTAGAAATTTTAGAAATTTTAGAAATTTTAGAAATTTTAGAAATTTTAGAAATTTTAGAAATTTTAGAAATTTTAGAAATTTTAGAAATTTTAGAAATTTTAGAAATTTTATAAAAAGGTATTGAAAATTTAGCAATTCTGAAAACTGTAAAAATTTTGGAAGTTTTTGAAATTTGGAAAATTTATCAAATTCAGTACTTTTGTAATTTTTAAAAGCTTTCTGATTTTGTTAATGTTAGGGAATCGCGCCACTTGGGCGGTGGTTCTATATTCGTCTGTTTTCCACTATAACTCAGTCAAATTTGAACCGATTGGCACAACTTTTGGAATGTGGTGAGATAGGTATAGTATCTACCCGTGTACAACATTTCAAGTCAATTGGTTCAAAATTGACTGAGTTATAGTGGCAAACAGACGAATATAGAACCACCGCCCAAGTGGCGCGATTCCCTATTTCAATTGAATCGTCAGTTGATTTTTTTGTTTCTCCTCTGACCCCTCTGTCACTCATTAGATTACAGTTGTCACAGATGGTACCACGAACCGAAAAACGTGCTGTTTGGCCGGCTCTGATAACGACCCTGAAAGACGCTCCCCGCTAACAACCGATTCTTCTAGCTGCCCTAGCCTCCCTGTTTTAGTAGCTGCTGTTCGGCGACCTTTTGTTTGAGTGTGTTCTAGCACAGAACACCCACTATTTACTCGGGGGACTTGGCGTGTTCCACGTCGCTTCGGCCTGATAACATTCAAACCTCGCTCGGGAGCTAAAACAACAGAGCAACGATATGGATGGATGTCTCTGGTCTGGGGAGAGAAACCGAACAAAAAGGGCAGAGCAGAGCGTGGGTCTTATTCCATTTTTGGTAAGAGAAGGATGCATGTTTGACGGTGCGTGGGGCTGTGTGGGTGTCGCCTTTTCGGTCTTCTCGAAAGGACCAAGCGACGACGGTATTTGATTCACTGAGTAGGTGCAAAACATTGCGAGGAAAATCGTGAATTATTGAGCAGTGTTGTAATTTTTGGCACACTGGCCGAAGGGAATGGAAAGGTCACATTAATATGATAAAAGGCATGTGGGAGGAAGGTTGGGCAAAAGATGGTGATTTCCATTAGAATGAGGCAAACAGTTTAGGTTTGAAAGTAGACTCGAATTATAATTTAACAAGTAAATAACGTAACGTAGACAAACGCAAGAATACAACAGAACATTTAGAAACGTAAGCAGTTAAATATTGGAAGAGCAAATAAATCAAAAGATTGAAAAACAGGAAGTTGCATTAGATAAAACCAGGGATATCTGGGAGACATCCACAAGGACATCTAGAAGATGTCCTCAGGAACATCTGGAAGACGTCCTCAGGAACATCTGGAAGACGTCCTCAGGAACATCTGGAAGATGTCCTCAGGAACATCTGGAAGATGTCCTCAGGAACATCTGGAAGATGTCCTCAGGAACATCTGGAAGATGTCCTCAGGAACATCTGGAAGATGTCCTCAGGAACATCTGGAAGATACCTCAGGAACATCTGGAAGATGTCCTCAGGAACATCTGGAAGATGTCCTCAGGAACATCTGGAAGATGTCCTCTAGACCATCTGTATGATGTCCTCAGGAATATCTGCAACATGGAAGACGTCCACAGGGACAGCTTGGAGTCGCCCACAGGGACAGTTCGGAGACGTCCACAGGAAACATCTGGGAGACCTCCACTGGGATATATGGGAAACGTCAACAGGGACATATGGGAGACGTCCTCAGGAACATCTGGAAGATGTCCTCAGGATCATCAGAAAGATGTCCTCATGAACATCTGGAAAATGTCCTCAGGAACATCTGGAAGATGTCCTCAGGAACATCTGGAAGATGTCCTCAGGAACATCTGGAAGACGTCCTCAGGAACATCTGCAAGATGTACTCTAGAACATCTGCATGATGTCCTCAGGAACATCTGCAAGATGGAAGACGTCCACAGGGACAGTTCGGAGACGTCCACAGGAAACATCTGGGAGACCTCCACTGAGACGTATGGGAAACGTCCACAGGGACATATGGAAAACGTTCACAGGGACATCTGAGAGACGTCCACATGGACATCTGGAAGACCTCCACTGGGACATATGAGAAACGTACATAGGGATATTTGGGAGACGTCCACAGGGACATCTGGGAGACGTCCACAGGGACATCTCGGAGACGTCCACAGGGATATCTGGTAGATGTCTGAAGAGGCATTTGAGGGACGTCTAGAGGAACATCTGAGAGACGTCCACAGGGACTTCTATTCTATCTGTAAGACATCCGCAAGGATATCTGAAAAATGCTTATTTTATAAGTTGGAAATTTACACAAATCAATTTGAATTGTCTTTCCGCATTCTCGTGTATGGACCGAAACCTTCTACGAAAATCAGCTCCATTCAACTTCAATTCAAAACCTCCACGGCATCAAAGGAAACTTCGCCCCATGAATGGGTGCGTACCAACTATCTATGTGGGTAACGCAGGCTTCGCCGAAGCAAACCGATGGGTGGACCTCCTAAATTAGATTTTCCGGACACGTACTTGCGCAGCAGCATAGGGCTAAGAATTGCTTTTACTGTGGGAATCAACACCCCAACTGTCACCCCGGTCATATTCCACAGCACTTCGCTTCTTGCGATTCCGCCACGTCTCATCAGCGCTGAAATGAAGATGAATGTTGTGGGTGGAGGGAGTAGGGATGAAAGGCGTAGCACTGCTTAATTTGCTTGAAAATTTTGTTTATTTGGTAAACTTTGGAAAATCTGGTAAATTTTGTAAATTTTGAAAATGTTGTGAAGTGGTAAGTTGGTAAGTTTTGTAAATTTTGTAAATTTTGTAAATTTTGTAAATTTTGTAAATTTTGTAAATTTTGTAAATTTTGTAAATTTTGTAAATTTTGTAAATTTTGCAAATTTTGTAAATTTTGTAAATTTTGTAAATTTTGTAAATTTTGTAAATTTTGTAAATTTTGTAAATTTTGTAAATTTTGTAAATTTTTTAAATTTTGTAAATTTTGTAAATTTTGTAAATTTTGTAAATTTTGTAAATTTTGTAAATTTTGTAAATTTTGTAAATTTTGTAAATTTTGTAAATTTTGTAAATTTTGTAAATTTTGTAAATTTTGTAAATTTTGTAAATTTTGTAAATTTTGTAAATTTTGTAAATTTTGTAAATTTTGTAAATTTTGTAAATTTTGTAAATTTTGTAAATTTTGTAAATTTTGAAAATTTTGTAAATTTTGTAAATTTTGTAAATTTTGTAAATTTTGTAAATTTTGTAAATTTTGTAAATTTTGTAAATTTTGTAAATTTTGTAAATTTTGTAAATTTTGTAAATTTTGTAAATTGGAATGATTGAATTCCAATTCAATTTCCATATTCTGAATCTGCATGCAAAACTGAGCCGAAATCCAAATTTTCATGAATTTTGGTGCCCGGGAACCTATTTAAAAATCAATTTGAAGTTTGTATGGGAGCGATTTGTCGAATCACCCCTCGTCGCATTTTGTACTGGGCGGAGCTGTCAAGCAGTTGCCTAGCTGTCAAAAGGTGATTTCGAAAAATCTCTTCGAAATCGATTTTAGGTACCAAAATAAAGTTCTAAAAATCTGAAAAAAATCATAGTGGTTCAGAAAAAGGTGCTCTTTCGTATAAAATCAAAAAATCAAAACATTTTTCTTAATTTAAAAACCCAATTTTGTAAATTTTGTAAATTTTGTAAATTTTGTAAATTTTGTAAATTTTGTAAATTTTGTAAATTTTGTAAATTTTGTAAATTTTGTAAATTTTGTAAATTTTGTAAATTTTGTAAATTTTGTAAATTTTGTAAATTTTGTAAATTTTGTAAATTTTGTATATTTTGAAAATTTTGTAAAATTTGTAATTTTAAAAATTTTGTAATTTTTTTAAACTTAGTAAACTCAGTAAATTTAGAAAATTTACAAAATTTAGTAAATTTGGTAAATTAAGTAAATTTAGTAAATTTAGTAAATTTAGTAAATTTAGTAAATTTAGTAAATTTAGTAAATTTAGTAAATATAGTAAATTTAGTAAATTTAGTAAATTTAGTAAATTTAGTAAATTTAGTAAATTTAGTAAATTTAGTAAATTTAGTAAATTTAGTAAATTTAGTAAATTTAGTAAATTTAGTAAATTTAGTAAATTTAGTAAATTTAGTAAATTTAGTAAATTTAGTAAATTTAGTAAATTTAGTAAATTTAGTAAATTTGGTACATTTAGTATATTTAGTAAATTTAGTAAATTTAGTTAATTTACTAAATTTACTAAATTTAGTAATTTTTTTAAATTTTGTAAATTTTGTAAGCAATTTCGGATGAGCAGACGCAACACCAAACATAAGGAGACAATCATCGGAGGGCGAAGCGTCTTCTTGACTTTGAGACGAAAGTTTTCCGTCAATTTGCTGGTGCTGCAGCACCCGCCGCTTGAACAGGATTTATGGCACAATTACGAAGAAAAATGAGGCTTTTCCAAGTGCAACTGAGGTCGACCGTCCCCAACAACTCAAAAGGGCGACACCGAAGCATCGTGGGCTGGGTGATGGAGGTAAATAATAATTATTTGCACCATCATTGTGTGCACTTGCTCTGTTCGTTATTATCACACATAATGTCCCGGAAGCGCGGTGGGTAATGGACCGGGTGGACGGGGAAGACCGCCTCAGGAAGTAAGCTCCATATCGCGCGCGCGAAGGACAAACTATCGGAGGAGTCGTTTCTGAACAGGGAACGCGCCCCACCAAGGATATTGTTATTGATCGTAAAAATCTTCTTACATTATCTGGAATGGTAAATGCTATACCGATGAAGAGAAAGAAGCAGTAAAATAGGACGACGACGACGATGATGATGATGTTGATGGTGTTGGTGGTGATGGTAATGGTTACGAGAAGACATTACAATCCTTTTTGCTGGTGCGCCCTGGTCTTGGTCCTGGCGATGGCGATGGCAGCGGCAGCAGCCAGTCAGTGAGAGGTTCACACCACTATCATGTAACGAAGGCGAAAGGACGAAGAAAACGACGGAAATGCCGGCAGCCACTTTTTGGAATGCTTACCAGAGCACTACTACACACGGAACGAGGGCTGCGCAGCAGCAGCAGCAGCAGCACCAGTTACAGCAGCTTCAGGGCAAGGACTTTTCCGTTCGACATAGTCACACACAAATATGATTTATGGTGTTGGTAAACTTGAACTGATAACAGACATAAACAGAGCGCTTGGCATCCGGATGCTGGTAATTCCATGATAGGTTGAAAAGTTGGTAGACGAATTTATAATTCAAATGTATTACAAAATGGTTAATACAGAAAGTTTAAATTTTAGAAAATTAGAAAAAAAAAATAGAAATGTTGGAAATTTAGAAATTTGAAAATTTTAGAAATTTTAAAAATTTTAAAATTTTTAGAAATTTTAGAAGTTTTAGAAATTTTGTAAATTTTAGAAATTTGAGAAATTTTAGAAAATTTAGAAATTTTAGAAATTTTAGAAAGTTTAGAAATTTTAGAAATTTTAGAAATTTTAAAAATTTTAGAAATTTTAGAAATTTTAGAAATTTTAGAAATTTTAGAAATTTTAGAAATTTTAGAAATTTTAGAAATATCAGAAATTTTAGAAATTTTCGAAATTTTAAGAATTTTAGAAATTTTGGAAATTTTAGAAATTTAAGAAATTCTAGAAATTTTAGAAATTTTAGAAATTTTAGAAATTTTAGAAATTTTAGAAATATTAGAAATTTTAGAAATTTTAAAAATTTTAGAAATTTTAGAAATTTTAGAAATTTTAGAAATTTTAGAAATTTTAGAAATTTTAGAAATTTTAGAAATTTTAGAAATTTTAGAAATTTTAGAAATTTTAGAAATTTTAGAAATTTTAGAAATTTTAGAAATTTTAGAAATTTTAGAAATTTTAGAAATTTTAGAAATTTTAGAAATTTTAGAAATTTTAGAAATTTTAGAAATTTAAGAAATTTTAGAAATTTTAGAAATTTTAGAAATTTTAGAAATTTTAGAAATTTTAGAAATTTTAGAAATTTTAAAAATTTTAGAAATTTTAGAAATTTTAGAAATTTTAGAAATTTTAGAAATTTTAGAAATTCTAGAAATTTTAGAAATTTTAGAAATTTTAGAAATTTTAGAAATTTTAGAAATTTTAGAAATTTTAGAAATTTTAGAAATTTTAGAAATTTTAGAAATTTTAGAAATTTTAGAAATTTTAGAAATTTTAGAAATTTTAGAAATTTTAGAAATTTTAGAATTTTTAGAAATTTTAGAAATTTTAGAAATTTTAGAAATTTTAGAAATTTTAGAAATTTTAGAAATTTTAGAAATTTTAGAAATTTTAGAAATTTTAGAAATTTTAGAAATTTTAGGAATTTTAGAAATTTTAGAAATTTTAGAAATTTTAGAAATTTTAAAAATTTTAGAAATTTTAGAAATTTTAGAAATTTTAGAAATTTTAGAAATTTTAGAAATTTTAGAAATTTTAGAAAATTTAGAAAATTTAGAAATTTTAGAAATTTTAGAAATTTTAGAAATTTTAGAAATTTTAGAAA
This sequence comes from Aedes albopictus, assembly GCF_035046485.1. NCBI lineage: Eukaryota > Metazoa > Arthropoda > Insecta > Diptera > Culicidae > Aedes > Aedes albopictus. The sequence goes on from NC_085137.1 coordinate 402,010,472, forward strand.
TTTTAGAAATTTTAAAAATTTTAGAAATTTAAATTTTAGAAATTTTAGAAATTTTAGAAATTTTAGAAATTTTAGAAATTTTAGAAATTTTAGAAATTTTAGAAATTTTAGAAATTTTAGAAATTTTAGAAATTTTAGAAATTTTAGAAATTTTAGAAATTTTAGAAATTTTAGAAATTTTAGAAATTTTAGAAATTTTAGAAATTTTAGAAATTTTAGAAATTTTAGAAATTTTAGAAATTTTAGAAATTTTAGAAATTTTAGAAATTTTAGAAATTTTAGAAATTTTAGAAATTTTAGAAATTTTAGAAATTTTAGAAATTTTAGAAATTTTAGAAATTTTAGAAATTTTAGAAATTTTAGAAATTTTAGAAATTTTAGAAATTTTAGAAATTTTAGAAATTTTAGAAATTTTAGAAATTTTAGAAATTTTAGAAATTTTAGAAATTTTAGAAATTTTTAAAATTTTAGAAATTTTAGAAATTTTAGAAATTATAGAAATTTTAGAAATTTTAGAAAGTTTAAAAATTTGAGAAACTTTAGAAATTTTAGAAATTCGACAAATTTGATGATATTTTTCAATCTTCCGATTTAATGAATTTACATTTTTTTTTAATTTTATCAAAACTAAAATGAAATCAAAAACGAAGAAACAATAATATTTTTGGAAGAACTAAAACTAAAATGAAATCAAAAACGAAGAAACAATAATATTTTTGGAAGAACTAAAAGCGAAACGCCAGCATCAGCAGACTTTTCCAATGGCAAATTTCCGATAGATAACACAATTACCCGCCCATTTTACACGACATTGAATATCGGCAACAGCTGAACAATGACCAACATTCAAAATTCCAAGAAACAATTAAACGTGAAACCAACGTTTCTCCAGGCGATAGCATATTGTCCTTGCTTCGGTACGGTACTTTCTCTGTTCCGTGAACTTTTCAATCTCCACGTGCCGCCTAGAGCGCACTACTCTATGATGGCAACGGACGGATGCAAAGTAGTAAATACTCGGTTCTCGGAATGTGACGAAGATTTCGTCCGAGTAAGCCATTTATTTGGATTTGGTCAGGTCGGTAAGTGGAGTATTTTTTTTCTCGGGAAGCCATCTCGGTAGTTGGGCACCACACTAGGGGGTGTGGGTGGCATATCAATTTACAACGCGTAGTAAATTGTTGACTTACTGGAAAACGGTTGCTTGAGGTGGAGACCACCTCTGAAATTTAACGAGAATTGACTTGGAGGATTGGCATGAATGTTATAACGGCCAACAATCACGCAATTTGAAATAGTTATTCAGTTCTATGATAATAATGGCAGTGGCAGGTTGAATACATGAGGAACTTCTACCCGCGGATTCTGAATCTGACCTTTTTTTATAACATACATTTTTTAATTGTAGGTGTTACAAAAATTCTGACTTCGGATTTGGATTCGATCTTTTCGTATTCTATAGAAAATGGAACTACTTACTGCACAAGTACAAATGAAATAACGAAGTCGGAATCGGGACGAGTATTACCTGCAAGAAAAAGAAAACGTAATTAGCAAGATTATTTGGAAAACATTCGGTCAAAATGTGATGAAAAGGTTTTTAAAGCTTAATAAATCACTTGCTAATGCTACGGAATGCCGTGGAGTAGCACGGAATATCATAGAGTAGCAGCAAGTACCATAAGAACTCGCAAAGAATAAAATACATAAATTTTTTTTAAATGTAAAAAAACCCAAAAATTTAAAATCTTTTGAAAATTTAGTTGAAAATTTGAAAAGCAAATAAAAAAATCTAAAGAAATTACAAATTTAATATACATACTCAACAATTAGAACACGCATGGAATGTGCGGCATCAAAGGAACATGAATCATCAGCAATGTTCATGACAGAAGAATTTTCAACGGACCAGCCTAACTTTTATCTAATTTTTCGTTTTTAGCCCACAATCTATACTAGCTTAAAAAAAGAGCTTTTGGCTATTTAAACCCAATTATTGTTGAACCAAGTTGCTCTCATTCTGTTTCATAAACTCGTAAATAACAGGAAAGATATGCCATTACATCTATAAGATTTGAAGTATGTTTACAACAACGCAGTATTTGTTTATTGTTTTTTTTAAATAATGTAAATTTTGAATTTCCAGCTACAGCTGACTTGTTACAACTTTTTCAGAGCACGACTTTGGACGAGATTATCCCTTTAATACTCAACCCCGCTTTTAGACAGGGTATAGTTTGAGCATTTTTTGTATTTTTTCTTGCCTGCGAAATCAAAACTTTTATATTTTAGCGGATATTTAGGACTGTTCCGTATATCTAAAAATGGTTTTTGGTGACTTTTAAAGTGTATTAACGTTTTTTTTTAAATCATTGATGAAAGGTGACCATCAGATGTCATTGCTTCTTTTGTATTTAATCGCAACAATTAACGTATTATAATTATAGTAAAAGAGTTTAAGGCAGTTGAATGCACTCTTAAATGATTTTACTAAAAGTTACACGGAAAATAAAATTTTCCATGAAAAAAATAAAATAAAAGTATTTTAACAATAATATTAAAACCTCATAATATATTCGTCTTAAAAAATCGGTATGCCAAATAGGCTTCCAGGAAAAATATAAAACTGTAGGGATGTTCAAAAACAACAATTATAAAATTCAAAAAAACGAGAATTATAAAAAATTATCTTCCAAAACATGTTTAAATTGATTTTAGATGACGAAAAATGACATTTAGATCAAAATTAAAAATTTGGGTATTAGAGGGTTACGAAAAATAATAATTTACATGAAACATAATGCTCGTTGATAGAAATATATGACTTTTCTACAAAGTTTTGGAATGTGATTCAAGAGATACTGAGAAAACTGGCAACTCTGACTACACCGCACCTTTTTTTTCTAAATTTGGTCATATATTTGAATAATTTTGTCACAATTGTCACAATTATTTCTCACAATTCTATCAATTCTCACAATTTTATCAATAGGCTTCTAATGTCCTACTCTGATTATTGGTTTAAACTACAAACGATGGGCCAAGTATACACACTTACTCATATTCTAATATTTTTATTGATTGTGGTTGAAAATATATATTTTTTTATTTCTTGATATTGTGTCCCGCCCCTAGCTTTGAACTCATGATTTGAGTGAATTTTTGTTACCGTGTACGTCAGATAGGAACATTAAGGTTGATCTCAAATGTCAAACTAGGATTGTTTGCCATTTTACTTATTTCGAGTGTTTACATAATTCTTTCCTTTTTCGAGTTCGGAAAAAAACTGATGCGATCCGAATACCATGCTTTATCGTATCTATGTAAATAAAAATGGAATGGTGTTTGTATGTCACGAATAGGCTCGGAAACGGGCCAACGGATCTACATTCGTTTGATGTTCATTCGTTCAGGGCTCCGACGTGTTCGTACGAAAAAAATAATTGGAAAAATCGACCGGGAACGCACCGAAAACGAGAAAGTTTGAAATTCCATTTTGTGGGGCATTTTTCTCCAGAGCTGCATGTCAAAAAACACAGTAGGCAGGCAGAACGACGTTTGCCGGGACAGCTAGTTATTCAATAAAAACTGGATTTTGCCATTAATTTTAGGACCCTTTATTCTATTGTAACTAGCTGACCCGACGTGGCTAGCCACGTTATCTAAGAAAAGATTGTTTTTAAAATTACAGTTACACTTCTGCACTGCAACATTTTTTTCACATAAACATTTGGCGGTTCATAAATACTGCCGAATCTACTGGCTGGTACGCTTTTATATAATAGAAATGAGAGTTCCAGAGATTTTTAGAATATTCAGCTATTTCTATAAAGTTTTCAAGAACATTCCAGAATCTCTCTCTCCAGAATGCTTCTCTCTTGAACGTTTAGTAATCTCGAGAGAGTTCTAGATATTTAATGAATTGTGATGTTCCAGAACTTTTCAGAAGGTCCATTTTATATTTTTTTCTTGAACGCTCACCAACTCCCCCCGAACATTCTCGACATTAAAAAAAATATGTTCCAGAAAATTCCAGAAGGTTTGTTTCCTTATTCTTTCGTTTAGTTTCTAGAAAGTTCCAGGTATTTAGGGTAGTTTGATGTTCCAGAATTTCTGGAGGTTTTTTTTGTTTTTTTTTTTTGGAACGTTCAGTAGCTTCCACAAATTTCTCAAAAATTTTATGAATTTGGTTGTTCCAGAACATTTTTGAAGGTTATTTTTCTTTTCTTCTGAAACATTCACAAACTCCCAGACAGGGATGGCATGCTCCTCAGTGTGTGTGCAAGTGTGCGCGATTTTATTATTAAAAATTAACTGCAGTGTGCACATTTTCAGTACGAAATGCCATCCCTGCTCCCAGACACTTTTCGTAAATTTAAAAAGTTCGTAGAAGGTTATTTGTCTTGTTTTTGGGACGTCTAGCAAGTCTAGAAAGTTCTTAGAATTTTAAGAATTTTGATTATCTAGAACATTCTCGTAGCTTATTATTCTTTTTTCTTAAACATTCAGTAATCTCCAGAAAGTTCTCGAAATTTTATGAAATTCGGTGTTCCAGAACATTCCAGAAGGTCCTTTATTTCATTCTTGGACGTTCATTAACTTCCGGGAAGTTCTCGAAATTGAAAAAAAGTGTTACAGAACATTTCAGAAGGTTCTTCTCCTTTCTCTTTTTAACGTTCAGTAACTTAGTAATCCAGAATATCTCAGATGATTGTTTTACTTTTGGAATGTTCAGTATCTTCCAGGAGGTTTTTGTAAAATTTATGAATTTTGTGTCCCAGGAAGTTCTTTTTTTGCTCCTTGTTTATCTATAAAGTTTTCCAGTTTTTATAAAGTTTGATGTTTTAGAACATTCTAGAAGGCTCTTTTCTAAAACTTGTAACAACTTAGAAGTGGTGATTAGAAGAGGAAGTTCTCAGTTAGCAACTGTGGAAGAGCTCAAAGACACTAAGCTGAGAAGCAGGCTTTGTCCCAGTTAGGATGTTACGCCAAGAAAAAGAAGAAGATGTTCAATAATGCTACAGAAGCTTCTTCCTCTTCTTTCTGAAGCATCCACAAACTGCAAGGAGATTCTCGAAAAATTAAGAAGATCAATACTCTAGAACATTCCATAACATTTTTTATTTCTGTAATTTTTAGAAATTTTATACAACTTTGATGAAACATTTCAAAGCGTTACGAACAGACAGACAACGCTGGGATTTTATATATATGATAAACTTGTCACAAAAATTGTCACAATTTCGACTCAATTTTGTCACAGATTTATCATTTTTTCCACAAGTTTGTCACTGTTGTCAGAACTTTGTCCTAAATTTATCACAGACCTAAAGTACTGCGTTTCACAAAATATTTTCTTCTGAATATCGTGCGATTTTTCTTGAGTCTTCGCACAAAGAGAGGAAGATTGTAATTATTTCAAAATCAGTGCAAATGTACAAATTTCTAGCGATACAATTCTCAACCTATGTAACCAAAAGTTCCGCTACCCATGATAAGATACACTTTCCAGATCCACGAAGTGCAGATAAAGTTCCGAATGGAACTTCCTGGCTGTTGGTACACGGTTAGTTTAGGAAAACTCCTTGCCGGAAGCTTATTGTTTATCTGGAATGTAGATAATGAGCAAGGGCACGGCTAGTTTCGGAAAATTATTTTCCGAAAGCTTGTTGTTCGGCACGAAAAGTAAACAGTGAGAGTGTGCACGGCTAGTCACAGAACAACGTGGCACAAGCAGATAACAGTAAGCGTGGTCTTGGCTAGTTGCGGATTTTTTTTTGTCGGGAGCTCGTTTTTCGGCGTAAAGTAACGTGAAGTGAAAGTGAAAGGGCATCGTCTGCGCGAACTTCAGAGGAGTAACGCTTCTCAATTAAGCGTACCAGATTTTGTCCGGAATTCTATTTAACAGGCCGAGGTCGATTGATAAGTTCTTCGTTGGTGAATATCAGGCGGATTTTGGTGAGGGCCGAGCAACGACGTATCAGATGTTCACCCTGCGGCAGATTCCCGAAAATTTTCAGGAGTATAAATTGCCGACTCATCATCTGTTTATTGATTTCGAGGCGACGTACGATTCAGTGAAGAGAAACGAGTTGTGGCAAATAATGATCGAACATGGCTTTCCGGCGAAACTGATTAGACTGATCCGTGCGACGCTTGATGGATCGAAATTAATCGTCACCGTTCGTAACCTGGGAAGGTCTGAAGCAGAGCGATGCTCTTTCGAACTTACTGTTCAACATAGCACTGGAAGGAGCGATAAGGCGAGCTGGTGTGCAAAGGAGCGGAACCATTATCACACGGTCGCATATGGTCCTGTGCTTCGCGAATGATATCTACATCATCGGTCTGGTTGTGGTAGTGGTGACGAAGCGGTGAGAGCCTATAGCTCATTGGAGGTAGCTTGTGATGTCATGCGACTTTCAATGTGACATTGAAAGGCACGTCATCGAAAGCATCCTCAATATTTATGAAATCACCCAAGCAAAAACTATGTTTGAGCGAGTGCTTTCTTGAAAACGTATACAACTTTGTGTAAAAAAGTCACGGTGGACATCCCAAATTGGGAGGCATGTGAGTTCACATGAATAGGCATGTCAGCCAGACGAACATCACAGATGTGATAATCGACAATGCATGACAAGCATTTCAGAAAGAACGAGGTAACCAGATAAATCCGGAACTCATTCCTTCTTCAAGAAACGCACGCACCCTTTCGGGATAAAACTATAGAGTAATTTCACGCCATGGAAATATCCAATAGAAAACTACAAGAGCTCAAAACATGTTCGAAATACTCAAATCCTTCTGGAGAAAAATAGGGCAAAACCCCATTTGCTCCTGGAGATTTGAATTAAGCAGAGCTTTGTAGTGCCCACTAAATCGATTCTATAGCTACAATCCTCGGGGCAGAAGCTAGAGATTCGTAGCTATACAAAAGACTGGTTTATCCGAAGATATTTTGAACATGAACAGATCAGAGTTCTATTCAGGAATACCTCTTGCGATCCGCACAAATCGCAGAGGGCAAGCTTCTTTCAAAGCAATAGTTATGGTATACCACAATGGAGGGTGTTGTAGGTACAAAACCATAATGAGACTCTCTTGGAGTAGCAATGGAAGTGAGTTATCCATAGATTGTGGTCGCAACCAATTAGTACAGGTTCCCTAGTTTGTTGAGCAGGGACGCCTGAATACGCAAATTTTGCGAAGGAACACTCAAAAGTGCAAAGAAGGTCAAATGGAGACTCCTTATCTGACACATGCCAATCAGCCAACTCATGGCAAATTCTGCTCATGAAAGTTGGGTTAGGTGCAATTTGATATATGATATATGATATATCTGACTATACATGTCAATGGTTGCTCCTCCGTGATTGATCTGAGCTGGTACCAATTGCACTGAGATCCAAATGAATAAGAGCTGGGACACTCCACTTATTCTCAAAGTGCAATTTAAGCAGCTCATGCATTTTGGACCAATAACGGCGCCGGCCACGTCCTTATAGTCAGTTGGGAAGGGAAAGGAATGTTAGAGTGTGCTGGTTGTTGCTACTAAAGACCGAGATCACATCTGCATCCCCACAACCAGCACGGACTGGGGTATTTGTTAGACCGAAAGGATGGGAGATCTGGGAGTCACCATTGGGTCGGTGATACGATCCATGGATAGGGGTTATTTATAGTGTTCGTAAGGTGATAGATTGTGTGGTGAATAAGGTGAATAAGGTCAAGCGACACAGCACGCTTTGGTTGCATAACTTGTAGGCGTTATATACACTGTGCTGTGAGTGGAAGTTGGAAGGGAGGGAAACGACTTTTTTTTTCAATTCGTTTCTGGTTCTAGCGATGGCTATGAACATATGAATATACATGAGTTGTATTTGTAGAGAAGAGAGAGAGAGAGAGAAAGTGGATAGAAAGATACAAAGTAGGATGAAAGGGACGGGCCAGGGATTGAACCCACGATCTTCTGCATACGAATCAGAAGCGGTAGCCACTAGACCACCCAGCCCGTCTTTGGGTTAGGTGCAATTCTATGTTAAGTTATCCATGAACTGTAATACCTAAGTAATCCATCAAACTGGAGCATCTCAAATTAATGTTTGAGGTACTTCAGATGATGTAATCATCGTAGCAATACTGCCAAATATCAACGAAAAGATGCTGAAAACAAGAGCTTGCTTGTATTCCATAAGGAAAGGTTGAAACATACTGTTAACGTTATTCTAAGATCATATGATTTTCGGCAACGCAGTCTTTATTGAATTAAACGAAATTTAAGCTATCTGCCCGACGTTTCGACACTGGATTGGTGTCGAAACGTCGGGCAGATAGCTTAAATTTCGTTCAATTCAATAAAGACTGCGTTGCCGAAAATCATAAGATTATACCTTACAGTCGTTCGATCACCAGTTATTCTAAGATGTAGCATGCTCGAGGCACGGCACTTCATTTATAATGAAAGAAGCAAAACTGGGTTCACAACACAAGGTAACCTATACAGAAGTTACCCTACGAAAATGAACTTTTTGAAGTAGAGCCACTTGGGCTATGCACGCTTTTTACGCTGAACATTGATCTGAGGTTTCCTAGCCGTAGCCACTAGCCACACTCTTCACAATCATAGCACAAAAAGGAAACATCAACGACAAACCAAATCGGTGTCAATTGAAAAACGCCAATGGCGAAAACGCATTAAGCGAACCCATATAGGTAGTAATGTAATTTACAACATATGAATAATCCCGCCCTTATTTAGCCTCACTATTGCTCCGGTTAGCGCAGTAAGGGCGTAATACTGTGGAGGACGCCCTAATTCTTCACAGGCTCCGTTTGTGGTTAGGTTTTTTTTTTTTTTTTCTAGTTCGTTTATTTGGGAGGCTCGCTTGTTTAATTGAAAACTCTACTGAGCCGATTTTCTTATCAACAAAATTTGTTATTATAAAATAAAACTAATAGAAAGTTCTTCGGGCGACCTTCTTTCTAGGGAGCGATCCAGAACTGGACCCTGCATTTGCAAAATGTGCCCGCCGTTCCTTTGCAGTCTGGTTTTCAATAGCCTCCTTGATCGCATAAGCAACTTCCTCTAATTTCTCAAGGCTCTCTTTCCGTCGCATCTCCTTCTCCGAAAGAGCTACAGTCACACACGCATTTTCCTTGACCTGGTCCGCTTCTTCCACTTCTTCGTGATCCGTGGGACGATCGAGAAATTCCTCCTCCAAAACCTCGATCACATCCAAATCCGTCGAATTTTCCTCTATCGATATTGCTTTTTGGCCCGACACGACCGCTGCATACGAACTGGTTGCTTGGGTTTCCTGACGCTTCTCTTCCTGCTTTCTGTGTTGAGATTTCCGCTGGGGGCAAATGTCTCTCCGATGTCCCGTGTTATGGCACAAAAAGCAAGTATCTTTTAATCCGTCATAGAAGATTTTCGCTTTCCGACCTGCGACATCAAGTGATGGGGGGATATCTTTCTCCACATCCATATGGACTCCGCGTACTCCAGTGTGCATATGGTCGAGGCCCAAATTAGCGGGAAATTTTTCCCGTACCATTCGGTCGACCTTCCCGTATTCCTGGAGGACCGACAACAGTATATCGTCGGGCAGTTCAGGCGGCAAGTCAAATATGCGAATGTATTGCATATTGGTACCGGCCACAGCCATACGCACTTCTACCGATATTCCACTGTCATAAACGAAATGCTTTGGGTCTGCATTCTTCCTTAGCGAGTCCATCATCGCATCTTTGGATACGAACTTAATAAACAGCGACCGATCATGGGCTGTTTTGTACGTCGTTTCCATCAGAGTGACGTTCGTTTCCAGTTGCTTAATAAAGCGAGCGATTTCGACCCATGATGGTCGAGGGCTTCCAGTTGGAAATCGAAACTGGACGGTGTTTTCAATCATCACCACACTCATCGTAATTTGGATGCTTTAAATTGGACAAAAAAGCACCACCGACGAACGAAACAAGTGCGAATGACCGACAAACAAAAGCGATTCCTATACGCGGCGCGGCGCAAACTGGGGACAATGCAAACTCGCACTGCAGAGCGTACGTTTGTCTGCGTCTTTATCTGACGATGGCAGCGATCGAACTGTGGTTAGGTTTTTATTAGACCCCTCTAACCATTCATTCCTTGGCACGGTAAGCATAAAGCCACATAACACCATGAATTAGGGGTAACCTGTTTAGTGGACTCTTACCACTGGATCAGGCTGTCCGTAGAGTTATTCTTAGCCAATTGAGACAACCGCTACCGACACTATACAGCTATCTAGGCTGACCGGGAAAAGAAGTTAACATTGATGGTCAACTTCCAAACGAGCCCGAACAGCCCTTCAAACTGGATAAACTGGCGATAAACTGGAGGACGGCATCTGGCGGCCTCGTAAGAACTACGAATTGTACCAGGTACCAGTAGATAAAGAGATGGATATAGTGAAGCGAATAAAACACGACAGGTGGTGGTGGGCTAGACACGTAGCTCGTATGCCGGAGGAACGACAAGCTAAAACAATTCTCAGCAAAGAACCAGGAAGGGGCTATCGGCTTCGTGGAAGGCGTGGCTAGATCCGGAAAATTCCTTGCCTGGAGTTTGTTGTTCGGCGCTAAAAATAAACGGTCGGCGTGTGCAACTGGTTTGACAGTGCGTTTTCGGCGAGAAAAATAAACAATGGTGTGTGGGTGTGATCAACCGGATCAGATGGAACTTGGTGAGATCTTTCCAATTAATTATTTGTATTCTATTGTAATATAACTGAACATCTGTTAAATATTCGATCTTTTATACCACCATTTCATCTATCAGAATCTATGTTTGAACGCTTCCTAAGTGTATGCTATAATAAAAATGCTTACAAGGACTTGGCCAGATATGTCCAGCGAGCAAACTCGCAAAATGAGATTTCAAGTTGTAGTATGTGCATGTCGGAAATCGCAGAAGATAGCGTTCAAAACCATATGAAAAAGATTTCACTTCACAATTATTGCAGCACTTTCCAGTTGGTTAAAATGCACATCAGTCAATATTCCCATAAAACCCTCCTACCGGAGAAGAAATCCGTAACGGCTCTTGATACCGAAAAAAAACGAACTCTAATTGCTGCAGCAGTCGTCGTCGTCGTCGCCGACGTTGTCGCCCGGAAATGGACGGTAATTATCTCCAGAAGGCTGGCGTGCGCGTTGGTTTTTCGGTGCGGCGGTCCTAAATTTCACGCCAGGGTGCATATAATGAAGATATCTCTCGCGCCCGTTTCGGGTCTTTAGTTTTCAATTAGCGCGAGCACGCGCGCGCTGAAGAATCGCGGGATGTATGGGATATATGGGTGGTGGTTATTCTATTGCATTATTACCCAATGAATGCAAGAGGGGCTCTGCATGATGCACACGTGGATTAACTGGACCGAGGTGGTGTAATTGGCTTCCCGCTAATGGTATCGGGTGTGGTTTGGTTGTTCGAATCGGTGCACGTATTTCGTTGAGGTTTATGATTCAATTAGTTGGCGAAATGAGGGCACTTTTCGTCATAAACAAGGGTCAAGGCGGTCGGTACAAGTCTTGAGCAGCATCGAAGATTATAGAACTGCTAGAAGTTACGGTACACGATTTTACAGCGTTTTGAGTCGAGTTTATCGGGCTGAGCTTTAGAAATTGTAAATTTTGAGTACTTCAAACTGTTTTCCAACCTCGCGATGAACGACATTGAGCAAGTCAATTTGCAAAAAAAGATACAGAACTCCGTCTGCCTCTGGCTGTACACTTTGGGCCCGCATTAACAAACACTCATACATTATTCGAATATTACCACGCGTGAAATGTGATGCGGCACGGTGCCATTTCCCCCAACCCCTTTTTCCAGAACAGAAATCGGAACTGGAGCAAGAATCTGCTGCCGCTGCCGCTGCTGCTGGAGCTGTCCAAAGCCAAAGCGGGCCAAACAGGGAGAGCAAGTCGTAAATTAATACTTCCTTCTTCGGTCGGGCCGTCGTCGTGTCGCGGCGCTTCCCATGCTTCCCATGTGCGCCACGCACGCAGGCCACCGGTAGTACCGTAATCCGGGGTAACATTCATCCTTTTTATTTGACCTTCCTTTATTGGTCATTTTTTTACCATTCGTAAGCAGAAACTGGTCCGATTAGAAATATATGTTGAATATTTCTTGCTGCCACCCCGCCAATCAATGCCACCCCGTTTTACGGTACATAGAATCTCGCCGCATATCTTCTAACTGCAGCAAGCCCGGTCCGGACGCCGAACATCCTGCTTCTGGCTTCAGGCGGCACAGCAGCGCAGCAGCTCGCCGTTGTTCCCTGTGCACACGTCCGATGACACCCCGAGATCAGTCACCACCGGTGCGGCACCGCACTGGGTTAGATTCGGAAGGGCGGCGGTTGGACGGATCGAGAGGAATGGTTATTTATTCGCAGTTTCGTTGCGGTAGCAGGGCCTGCAGGGCTGTGACGTGAGTGAGTGAGTGCAAAGTTGTGCCGGAACTGGATTTGGATTACACTGAGGCGACTAGACTAACACACCAACGCAGTGGACGGTGGTTGCACAGTACGAACAAAACTTGTAAAATTATAACGGAGCGAATCTAACAAAAGGACCCCGTCATATATGATGAAAATTTTTGTACAATCTTGAAATTACATTGCAAATGACCGTTGAAAAGAAAAAAAACATTAGGATTCGAGCAAGATTCGAACTCAGACCTCTCAGGGGTGTGAGAAGCACGCCCGAGCACTCTCAGCTGTCTCAGCTTGTTGAAAACTACAGTTAAAGGTAAACAAAACTGCCTCTACTATAAAAAAACGACCAGCTCCGGTCGTGTGCTAGCTACTACAGCGAATACTAAGAGAGACGACCGTCACAACTGCGAGTAAGCAGAGCAACCGTAGAGAGTGACTGGCATGATTTAAAGCAGATGCATGTAAATTTCAAGCGAATATGCCTTCAAATCTGTGAACAAGCCTCATAATTGGTGGAAATCTGAGCGGGTCGGGCTGCTTGGTTGACACCAAATGACAAAACTTCTGTCGATCACAATTTCTAGTCGATCTTCAATTTACGTACTGTTGAATTTTAATATTTTTTACTGCGCGAAAGCCAATAAAACTTAGTCTTTTAAAGCAACTTTTTGTTTTAATTTAGCTTGACAAAGATTTGAATAGGGCTAAAATTTTAGGTCGATTTTTTATATCAGTGCTACTCCAAGATGGCAAGAACTACAAAAAAGTGATGTATGGGTTTCAAATTTTCATGTAAAAAAATGAAAAATTTCAAAATAAATTCCGACACTCTAAAAAAAAAAATATTAAAAATAGTAAGGTCAATTTCCAAAAAATGCCAAATATGGAAGTGAACCAAACCCATGCATGCGACACCTCAAATTGCGGCTTTTTCTGTAACCTGATGAACGGTAGGACAATAGTCTCAGACCATATCTGAACCGGTAGTGTTCCGGTACCGGTTCCGGGTGTCCCACCGGAAGTGGCCTAAGATAAAAGTGTACTAAACCCAAGCAAGCGACACATAAAACCGTAGCATTTTCGATAACCTGATGGACGGTAAGCAGGGAAGTAGTATCAGTCTATATCTGAACCGGTAGTGTTCCGAAACCAATTCCGGGTGTCCCGCCGGAAGTGGCCAAATATAAAAATGAACCAAACCCATACATGCGACACATCAAATAGCAACTGTTTCGATAACCTGATTAATAATAAGCATGAAAATAGTCTTAGACCATATCTGAACTAGTAGAATTCCGAAATCGGTTCCGGGTGTCCCGCCGGAAGTGGCCAATTATAAAAGTGAACCAAACTCATGCATGCGACACATCAAATCGCGGCTTTTTCGATAACCTGATGAACGGTTAACAAGAAAATTGGATCAGACCACATTTGAAACTACCGGTAGTTTTCCGGAACCGGTTCAGGATATCCTGACGGAAGTGGTCAAAACTAAAAGTGAACCAAACCCATGCATGGGACACCCCAAATCACGGCTTTTTAAGTAACGCGATTAACAGTTTGCAAGAAATAGTCTCAGGCCATAGTTAGGATAACCGATAGTTTGGAACCGATTCAGGGTAACCCGCCGGAAGTGAGAAAATAAAATCTGAACCAAACACATGCATGCGATACATTACATCAAGGCTTTTTGACAACCTGATGACCTGTAATCCAGAAAATAAGCTCAGACCCCACTAGAGACTACCTGTTGTGTCCTAGAACCGGTTCCGATTATCCTGATATCCTGAAGTGGCCAATTATAAAAGTGAACCAAACGCATGCACGCGGCACATCAAATGGTGGGTTTTATGATGACCTGATGAACGATACACAGGAAAATATTCTCAGACCATATCTGAACCATTGATGTTCTGGAACTGATTCCAGGTGTCCAGCCGGAAGTGGCCAACTATAAAAGTGAACCAAACCCATGCATGCGACACATCAAGTCGCGGCTTTTTCAATAACCTGATGAACGGTTAGCAAGAAAATTGAATCAGACCACATTTGAAACTACCGTTAGTTTTCCAGAACCGGTTCTGGGTGTCCTGATGGAAGTGGTCAAAACTTTTTTTGTCTGTATTAGCGAGATTTTTAACCCTAGGGTGGTTCATCTCGGGACCCACGTTTTACTTCCCTTCCGAAGGAAGAACCCACATTTTGTGAGTTTGTCGGGAGTGGTGGTCAAAACTTAAAGTGATCCAAACCTATGCGTGGGACACCCCAAATCATGACTTTTTAAGTAACGCGATGAACAGTTAGCAAAAAAAAAATAATCCCAGATCATATTTGGGATAACCGGTAGTGTTCCTGAACCGATTCAGGGTAACCCGCCGGAAGTGGGAAAATAACAACTGAACCAAACCCTTGTGTGCGACACATTAAATGAAGGCTTTTCGACAACCTGATGACCACTTATCAAGAAAATAGGCTCAGTCCCCATTAGAGATTACCGGTTGCGTCCTGATGGAAGTGGTCGAACATAAAAGTACACCAAACCCATGCATAAGTAACCTGATGACCAATCAGTCAGAAAATCGCCTCAGACCATATTTGGGAGATCTGGTAGTGTCCCGAAACCGGTTATGGTGTCCCGTCAGAAGTGGTAAAATGTAGAAGCGAACCATACCATGCGGCACATTGAATAGCGGCTTTTTTGATAGTCCGATAAACGATCAGCAAGAGAATAGTCTCAGGAAGTGGTCAAATGTAAAAGTGAACCTAACTCATGGATTCGACACATCAAATCGCAGTTTTTTCAATAACCTGCCGAACGGTTTGCAAGAAAACAGCCTCAGATCACATTAGAAACAACCGACAGTGATCCGGAACTGGTTCTGAATGTCCCGCCAGAATTAGTCAAATGTTAAGCCCTTTCCAAATGTTGGTCTTAAAATGCCAACCTATGCATGCGACACATAAATTCGGGTCTTTTTAGATAACCTGCTGAACTATTAACAAGGCAACTGTCATGGAATCGATTCCGGATGTCCCGCTGGAAGTGGTGAAACGTAAAAATAAACTATACTCATGCATGCGGCACATCAATAGTGGCTGATAACCTAATGAACATTGAACGGTTAGTTCAATTCGATTTGGTAAAACGAAATATTTTGCATGAGTCGTTAATTTGGATGTTAATTGACCAAATTACCCTTTGATAAAAAAATATTTCCATGCCTAATGGCAATCAAAAAAGCCTAAAACCGCATATTTTGCCCTATAAATTGAGGTATAGCTCAAAATTGTGACGTGCTGGAGCAAATCTGAGTCCGGATTCGGATAGCGGCCCAAAATCTGTCAGAGACACATAAATTAGCTTTTGAGACAGACCAAAAGCTAATTTCTGTTACACTGTGTAATGGCTTTGCTAAAATTGTTATTTTTCTAAATAAAGTATTCTCAGGATTCAGGAACGCTTCGGCTAACGTAGACGCAATGATCATGAGTAAATATACGACGAGAAAGGCACTATCACCACTACGTGGATTAATCTTCAAATTAATACAGTAATGGTCCCAGCATTCCTTCAGACTGCCATAAAATTTAACGAGCATAATCAAGGGTATGTATGATATGACGAAGCCATACCTCGAATTGGATCAATTGGGTTTTCAAATTTTGAAAAATGTATTGATTTTTTGTTTTTATACGAAAGAGCACCTATTTCTGAGCCGCTGTAATTTTTTTCAGATTTTTAGAACTTCATTTTGGTACCTTAAATCAATATCAAAGAGATTTTTTGAAATCACCTTTTGACAGCTAGGCAACTGCTTGACAGCTCCGCCCAGTATAAAATGCGACGAGGGGTGATTGGAGAAATCGCTCCCATACAAATTTCCAATTGATTTTTAAATGGGTTCCCGGGCATCAAAATTAATGAAAATTTGGATTTCGGCTCAGTTTGGCATGCAGATTCAGAATATGGGATTATCTCAACACCGCTAAATAAGCCAATTATGAAAATCCCTTTCATAAATAAAGTGAAGGCAAAAAGTAATCCATACATCCATACTCCTTCCGAAATTTTACTCAAAATCTTAACTGTTCTAACGAAATTTTAAGGAATTTTACTACGATGTTTTCTGATCATTTCTTCCTAAATTTCAAAATCAATCATGTATTCATGAGTTACCAGAATAAATATTTATTAGAAAACTACCCAGAACCAAATATGCTGCCATGAATATTCAAGAATGTTTCCTCAAACTTAAAACTCAAACTCAGTCACCTGCAGGCAGGATTCCGTGTCCGATTCAAAACTCGCTAAAAGTAGTCAGAAAATGAGCAAATCGTGTGGCCGTGCGGCTAGTGTCACCAAGTCGCATTGTGCTGGGAAGCGCGGGTTCGCTTCCCGTCGCAGCTGTCAGGAAAAGGTTTCGGCTGTGCCACTGGTCATGCTAGTCCGTTGTCTAGTTTTGTGCTTCCTTCGAAGAGCGAGCAGCTCACTGGAAGTTTTAAACGTGTCCGTGTCTTCAAAATCTAGCTAGGCTAAGTGTACCAGCACTATAGCCATTACTGGTACAATTACCCCATTAAAGTTAGGAAACTCGTGTCCCACTAAGAAGTGTCCGACGGCGGCGTCTTCCGACACCTTGGCGCGAAAACAATTGAAAAACAAGCATTTCCGTTCTCTGACCGACTGGATTGGCCCCAAACCACAGAAAGTGAATGACACCGTCGTCGCCTTCTTTTCCGTCTTTGTAGGTACTGAAGACGTCTCGACAAATTTCTTCCGCTGCCAAAATTTAACGACCAGCCGGCTCACGGCCGGCGGCGATCATCCGTCCGGAGATGCGCCTATACCGAGCAGGCTAAGCAGAGCAAGGGGCAGAGTGCGGATGACCGGCTAGACTTGTGGCGGTGCTATGCGGTGGTGGAGGCAGTCAGTCAGTCAGTCCATCGCTCGCCACAATCGCAACAATTTGATGTGACTTTTCTAAAAATACCGCGTGAATGCGAGTTACTCACACACTAGTCGCCGCCGCCGCCGTCCGAAGAAAGCAACAGGACAGTTTAGTGAGGAGGACATTTCCACCGCCGGAGTAGACGCCCCAACTCGGTCACCCCCGGAATGCCTTCCTGTGCCGTGCTCCTTGCTGATCGAGTAATTAGAGGCAGTCGTCCGTCCGACAGACACGGCAACGTCTCGTCGTCGTCTTCGACGACGGCGACCACGACGGTGGTGGTTCTACGAGTTTATGGTACTTCTGCTTTACTTCGAATGAGCGACGGATGGGACGTCCGACCGTGTCTCAAGTCAAGAAGCAGTCGGCTGCTTCTGCCGCGGCGGATAAATTGGACAATAAAAAGACGATAAAACTCTCCGGGTAGGGGCTGAATCCCTTTGGAATTGTGACACCAATACACAGGGGGCTACTGCATTCGCGGTTTGCTGTTTGAACTTGAGACGGTGAAAATGGACTGGAATTACGGATTAACGTTTTGGCTAAGAAGCGGTATACGCGCGGGTCTTCAGTAAAACCATACTGAATTCAATAGGACAGAATCGGCGAAGTACTAGAATTAAAGTAATGAGCTGAATTTTTGTATGGTGAGAAAACCAATTTTACGTTTCTGCAATGAACTAGATTATAAACCGTGGGTATTAGAGTGGGACACCGAAAGACATTTTACTCCTGTACACTTTTTGAGTTCCTTTTTGGTCCCATATCAACTGTGCAAAATTTCAGCTCGATCGGAGAAACTATATTTTAGCGCCAGCCATTTTAAGTTTTCATACGATTTACTATGGGGAAAATCACTTTTTCAAAGAAAAATCGCCACAGGTTGCCCCTTAACCCCTAAAAATAAATCGATGAATGATTTCTGTTGGAAGTTTTACGAGGAGCCAACTGTCCGAAGACCGCAAAGCAATCTAAGGCATGTGGAAAAAGTTATTAACTGAAAACCGAATGGCTTGCCAATGCTGTTTAACATGTAAGGAATAACAATAAATAATAAAATCTCGTCATTTTATCGATCGGGTGAGGCTTAATAACTTTTTCCACGAACGTCGCATCGGTTTGCGGTCTTCGAAGGTCTTATTCCTCGTAAAGTTTTATACAGAAATCATTCATCAACTTATTTTTAGGGATCTAGGGGTGACTCCTAGCAATTTTTCTTTGCAGATGTAAAATTTCCCCATAGTAAATCGTATGAAAAACTAAGAATGGCGGGCGCTAAAATATAGTTTTTCCGATCGATCTGAAATTTTGCACAGTTGATATGGGACCAAAGAGGAACTCAAAATGTATACAGGAGTTAGAGTTTTTCCATTTTTTGCATTTTTCCATATAAACCGTGTACCAGGCTAGTGGGTATTATGATTCATTGCTTAATTTGATGCTGTTTGAGCACAACTTTGGGTAGCCCTGTTGATTTTTTCTTCATTTCTTGCAACTTGAACAACACAGTTATCCAAAGTTTTGCTCAAACAGCATCAAATTAGGCAAGGAATCATAATACCCGCGCTTTTTGAACCATTTCATTGCAGAAACGGAAAATCGACCTTCTCACCATACAAAAATTTAGCTCATTACTTCAATTCTAGTACTTCACCGATCGTGTTCTTTTGGTTGGTTTAAGAACTTTTTCTAACGAAAATTTCCTAGACTTTCTTGGGAGCATGGATAGTAGGGTAGCTCAAGCATTTTCCAACCAAATTCTAAATGATAAATTCGTTAACATTTGAGTGGTGCAATGCGTGTTCGTAGTGTGCATGGAATTTTATATAGAAAAAACATATTTTTTTTTTAATTTTTCTTTCGATGATGCGAGGACCTCAATTATTAGATTATTAATAATGGTTTTGAAGCAGACCAAGTCATGACTTTGCTATACTGGCAGCAAGTCTTCATCTTTTTTTTTTATTCTTAATCACTTAACCTAATTTACAGCTCTATTGTCCACTAGGGCACTACGTGAGCGATTTCAATTGACAGCTGTGCCTACAGTATTGTACAGAGCCTAGATGTATTCTATTATACTGTTTCGAACTGGTTGCCTTTCTGCTGCTTTCACTTTTCTACTCTAATGGTAGAAATGATGAGCACAAGGATGATACGTGGTCGTTGTTCCTTTCCAGTCCGATTGGGGGGTCCATTATGAGAAGCAATTCGCCGATGTCCAGGTATCCGGGTCCGTTTGAGCCATGGGGCTCAGAAGAGGGTCAGTGTCAGCCGCTCTCAGTGAAGAGCAACTGACGAAAAATTGCAAGTGCCGGGGCTGGGAATCAAACCCATGACCATCCGCATATGAAGCGGACGTGTGACCAACTACGCCACGGGCCCCGGCGAGTCTTCATCTTGTAATCAATCTTAACATTTGGCGGCGAGTAGAGAGAAGCCCTCAAAATCTTAAAGGTCTTTTCAACCAAATCCAGCCTGTGGAGCGGACCTGGTGTGATGGTTGGAACACTTGACTATCACGCCGAGGACCTGGGATCGAATCCCACTCCCGACAAACTCACAAAATGTGAGTTCTTCCTTCGGAAGGGAAGTAAAGCGTGAGACCCGAGATAAACTAGCCTAGGGCTAAAAATCTCGTGAATACAGATAAATAAAATTCAGCCTGCAGATGTCTAACGAACGACGAAATCAAGAACGCGATTCTGCACCTGGCCCAATTGATTTCCCAGCAGCAGAGAATTTCCTCCCTCAAATGGAGGCTGACGAATTCACTTCATTTACACTGCACAAGCATTGTGAAGCAAGCATGGGAAACACTCATTCAATTAAGGACAAGGTATTTGGAGTAAATTGCTCCAGTTGTCTCGAGCACAAATCTAGAGAACTGTCAAACGTATCTGGCTGAAAATGTAACTTTATGCTTGCTTCCGCACAGGAAACATTGAGTTACATTTTCAACCAGATCCGTTTGACGGTTCTCTAGATTTGTGCTCGAGAAAATTTGAGCTGTGTACTCCAAAAAACTTAACAATGCACTATCGTTCCCCGGAAACTAGGGGATTGGTGTTCAATCCGGTTAGCTGGTGTACGGCCATTTGGCCGAATGCCGTTTGGCCGAATGCCGTTTGGCCGAATGCCATTTGGCCGGATGCCATCTAACCGAATGGTCGTTTGACCGAAATCCGTTTGGCCGAATGATATCCAAACGAATTTAAAGTAACTTTTTGACATTCTAGCTGTCAATATGATCATCAGAGTTATTTCCTCCTTTATTCATAGGCTTTCTTTCTAGTTTTTCAATACAGGGATTATTTTGTGCTGAACGCTGAAGCTGCCAATATGTTATCAAAGTTCTTCCTTCTTTAAACCATAGGCTGTTTTTTTTTTTCAAGTTATACCAATGTGGAGAACAGTGGCTTGATCACTTAAGTTCATCATTCATTTTCCGGCCAAATGACCCGGAACCGTGTTCAACCCGGTTAGCTAGCTGAAGAAAATAATTGCAACGGAAAATCAGCAACAGAACAATACGAACCAACACCAACGGCAACGACCGCAGCGATGGAATAGAACTTGCGATTGGAAACTCGGTACATGGAACTGCCGATCTCTGAACTTTATCGGGAGCACCCGCGTGCTCGCGTCGATCTACTCGAGTTCGACATCGTAGCGCTGCAGGTGTTGTACTGAACAGCACTCATGGTGCGAACGCGCGAACGTTTATGAGAGGTAATTATAACATCAACCAAAGCTGTGATGATGAACCGATGTGTAGAGGCATAACTAGTGTTCAAGAAGTCGAGCAATTGATGCGTGTGTCCCATCTACAAAAAGGTCGCCAGCAATCACACTACTGAGCGCTGCCTACAAGATACTCTCTCGAATTTTATGAAGCCGTCTATCACCGATTGCAAGAGAATTCGTGGGGCAATATCAGGCTCGATTCATTGGTGAACACGCTACAACGGACCAGATGATCGCCATCCGCCAAGTGTTGCAGAAATGCCGCGAATACAACGGGCCCACACATCGCTTGTTCATAGATTTTAAATCGGCGTATGATACAATCGATCGTGACCAGCTATGGCCGATTATGCACAAATACGGATTCCCGGATAAACTGATGCGATTGATCAAGGCGACGATGGATAGAGTGTTGTGCGTAGTTCGAGTATCAGGGACACTCTCGACTACCTTCGAATCTCGCAGAGGGTTACGGCAAGGTGATGGACTTTCGTGTTGCTGTTTAACATTGCTTTAGAGGATGTAATCAGGAGAGCGGGGATAAGCACAAGTGGAACGATTTTCACGAAGTCCGTTCAGCTCCAAATTTCTGATTCTGATTTCAGTGATGAAATAGGGGCGGTTGAAGAATTCGTGTACTTGAGCTCACTGGTGACCGCCGACAACGACAGCAGCATAGAAATTCAGAGACGCATTGTGGCAGGAAATCGAGCTTACTTTGGACTCCGCAGAACTCTACGGTCAAACAAAGTTCGCCCTCACACGATGTCAACCATCTACAAAACGCTGATTAGACTGGTAGTCCTCAATGGGCATTGTGGAATCCAGGATCTCGGACGACGGAACGGTTCGGAAGTTCTCACAAGAAGACTAAATAAACTGCACTTCAACTGTACACATAATCCGTTTATTAACACGGTCGCTTCCGTACCTGACTCTCAAACTGATTACACTTCTTCACATATGTTCAGGCCTACTTGATCTATGTACGATACCACACTCCCCCCTTACATACTAGATTAAATCTAACAAGGTTTGTACATAATTCGTAAGATACTCTGGACGCTTCATTTCTCGATTGCCTCGTCGGATGGTTGTGGAAATTTCCTCAGCTTGGTTCTCCGGATCAGTTGAATTAGGAATGCTATCCCCTTGTAGAAGCTTGAGTTTCATTCGGAGTTGATGAGTTGAAACCAGATGGTGAATCATCCACAGGCTTAATATGAGCCACGTTCCGGCGGTAGAGTTTTCCCGTTTCCAACGAGCGCATCTCAGCATCCGACCCATGTCTGCTAACAATCTCGAACTTTTCAGCCCCATTGTTTGTAGCCAGTTTGTTCTCCTTAGTTATCTTTTTTTCCACAACGATATCCCCTTCTTCTAGCTAGTTTGGAAAAGCTCTCCTTTGCTTGTTTGTCGATTCTGCTGCTGCTACTTTTCGTTCCCAATCTCGATCTCTGATACCTTCAATCCATGATTTATTCGCATTGTGGATACTCTGTATTTTATCTCGAAGTACCCTGTCAAACATAAGAGACGATGGAGGTTCGCCTGTCGTTGAGTGTGGGTGGAATTGTACATCAGAAGAAAACTACGTAAAAACCATTTCCAATTTTCCGAGTTTTCGGCTTGACTGATTCTGTCAGGCATTCTGTTTCGGAGCATTGGTTCCGGAAGTCCAGCCGCTGACACAAGGGTACACGATCCACAGTGTTTAACAAATTCGACAGCGTCATCTATTTTCGGTCACCAAACCTTCTGTCTCAGACAACGTTTCATAGCGCTCATTCCAGGATGACTGTCATGTGCACATGATAGTATCTGTGACCGAAAGTGCTGTTGGAATTATGAGCCTGACACCTCGTAGCAAAACGTCTTTGGCTAAATGTAGTTCCGATTTGAAATACTTAAACACCTGTACCTCATCCGACCAGTATCCTGTTCGTAGAGCCTCTAGTAACCTCTGAAGAATTTCATCTTGCTTTGTTGCTTCCGCCACTTGTGTGAGTGTTGCAGCTTCTGGAATTGAGTTCTCCACTAGTTGATTAATGTAAGACTCCGCTGTCCTATCAAAAAGTTTCATGTTGCAAATCGACAATCTGGACAAAGCATCGGCTAAGTTGGTTACCCCAGGTTCGTACTTAATTTTTAATAGAACCCAACGCTCGATTCGTAGACATGGGCGAGACCGAGAACTGAACAGCATTTTCAGCGCTTTGCAACCGATGATGAGAAGAAACTTGTTCCCAGTAAGTACAAACTGAACTTTTCAACGCTTCAGACAATGGCAAGTGTTTTCCGTTCCGTTTGGAAGTATTTGTGTTCCAAATCAGTAAGTGCTTTACTTGCGAACGAAATGATTTGATTCTGCCCATCATCGTTTTCCTGAATCAGTCCTGCTCCTAGACCTTCCGGACTTCCATCTACAATCAACTTTGTTTTCTTCTTTCGGTCAAAAATCCCAAATATCCAATATCACTGACAGCCTTTTTGATCGCGTTGAATGCGTTGGTCTGAGGTTTTTTCTACGAAAACACATAACCAGAATGTAGAAGTACTCGCAACGGTTCTGTTTTTGCCATAAGATTAGGAATGAAACGCCCGATATAAGCTATCAAACCTAAGAAACTTCTCAGCGCTTGTAGGCGTTTATCGTGCTCCTCCTGTAATGCTCCAAATACCACTTTATCGTCAAGATATACGATGACACCTTCCAAACCAGCTAAAATGAATTCCATCGTCTTCTAAAATATTTCTGGGGCGCAACTGATACCGAACATAAGTCTCTAATATCTGAATAAGCCATTCTTAGTTATGAAGGTAGTAATAGGACGAGATCTTTCAGATATCTCTCGTTGATGATACGCGTCTTTGATGTCGATTTTAGAAAATATTTTCGAGCATGTTACTGATCCAAGAATTTCATCTACCAGAGATAGAGGATGAGTTTCCATTAATACCGCTTGATTAACTCGACGCATGTCGATGCACAGCCTAACGTTAATTCCATTTCAGGAGTTTTGGATATGTTATCGACGTCAAAACCAACCCTTAAGACATGCCGTTTGATCGCCCAGTAAATTCTGTTGTCCTGCCTTTGCAACACACAATTTTGCTTTCAATTTTCTCTCTCCAGCGTGGTTTATGGCCATGAAGCTTCCTGAGATTTGCATTGGATCTTTTGAAGCGTAACATGTGAAGTTCTTATCATTGTCTGTGGTCATATTCCAGACAGATACTTTCATCTGTTTCATTTTTTTTTTTATGTTTCTGATTCATAGTGTTGGCTGCCGCTCCTGAATCGGTAACCATAGGTATTGCGATTCCGCCTATTTCAAACATGAAGGTCCCTCATGGTGTAGAATATGTCCCCGTTATCTTTCTCGTAATCGTCGTAATCTTGAACTACCCTGATGCAAATCCGGTGAAATCGGATTACGCGTTCCGTCACCATTTATTCGCTTCAAATATTGTTTTGCAAAGTGACCAGTGCCTTTGCAATTTAAACAGGTTGCCACCCTGGCTGGGCAAATCTCATGGACATACATGGCCACGTTTTCCGCATAAGTTGCATACTGGGATAGCCCGAGCCTTTGCTTGAAACGGTCGGTTCACTCTGCCTGTTCCTATAAATGCTATAATATTATACCCCATTTATAAAAACAACATACATTCTTTCGCCCATCGAATCGCGTTTAACATTCTCTGGTCTCCAGTTAGTGTCCTTACTAATCGAATCCTCAGATGATGCATGTTTCCCAAATTCCTTCATCTTCATTTTACTCTCCTCCAAGCTTGTACACAAACTCTCAACTTCGGCCAGCAGCATATCCCGTTTGAGCATTTTCTGCCGCAGTTTGTCAAAACAGCACTTCTCGACTATCTGATCAAGAATCGTCTCCTCCGGTTTGTCATATTCGCATCTTTTAACTTGAGTCCTCAACCGCTAAACAAAATCAGCAAAACTCTCTGAAGGTTTCTCGGAAATCTGACGGAACAGATGTCGTTCATAAGTCCGTCTGCGATAGGGCTCAAAATGAGTATCCAGCGGCTGGATTCCAGCCTTGTTATTGCAGCATCATAGAAAGGAAGATTCATCAAGACCAAAGTTTTAAGTTCAGAGATATTATCGTAGATATCTCTTAGATTCGAGCCTCCCAGATATAGCAGTTTTGAACGTTTCTCATACAGCTCCTCGATCTTTTCAGACTCGAAATAGCATTCGAGGTCGGCTTCCATTTGGCCCAGGCCAAAGGTAATTGAGAATACTCCAATGCTGTCTGAAACAGCCTAAAATGCACGTCCATGTTGTTCCTGGTATGCAAGCATATTTTCATTCAATATATAAAAATAATATTCAATAGTTAGAACTCCAACGCAAGATGTGTTTTCGTTTAAATATTACTTGTACCATGATGACGAAAACCGCCTTCTGTAAACTGAGACGAAAACCGCCTTCATTTACTTTTGGCGAAACCGCCTTCTTGAAATTATGACGAAACCCGCCTTCTCTGTATTGTGACGAAAACCGCCTTCTCTGAATTGTGACGAAACCCGCCTTCATTTATTTTGACGAAACCGCCTTCTTTGTATTGTGACGAAAATCGCCTTCTCTAATTGTGACGAATACCGCCTTCCCTGAAATGTGACGAAAGCCGCCTTCTCTGAATTGTGACGAAACCCGCCTTCATTTATTTTGACGAAACCCGCCTGCTTTGTATTGAGACGAAAACCGCCTTATCCAATTGTGACGAAAGCCTCCTTCTTTGAATTTTGACGAAAACCGCCTTCATTTATTTTGACGAAAACCGCCTTCATTTATTTTGACGAAAACCGCCTTCTTTGTATTGCGACGAAAACCGCCTTCTGTAATTGTGACGAACTGAATTTTGACGAATACCGCCTTCATTTTATTTTGATAAAAACCGCCACCTTATGACGAAAACCGCCTTCCAAAATTGTGACGAAATCCGCCTTCTCCAACATATGAATTAATAATATAACTCAAAATAAAGCAATCATTACCATTTATTTTTGTTTTGCACACTTACATAACTACACTAGATCATCATTCATCATATGTAAACAAAACTTGCGTATTTCTCTATAATGTCAGCATCACTTTCGATTTTGTGTATTCAATAATTTACCTGCGGTGATAAAGGCTTGCATCCCAGAGCACTTCCAATGTTAGAAAACAGCTTATTCATCACACCACATAGCATGGTATTCCGTTGATCCAGTCCGGGTCGTTGAGAACTTCAACTCACAAATTTTCTTTCGACCCCGATGAATATGGACACACGAAAACAAATACGACAACAATTCACTAATACCACAGCAACCCGACCAGAATGACAGTATTTGAAAAGATGACCCGTTCATTTCTTTTCAACACCAAATCTGTTCAATGGCTGGTTGGCAATTGCTCCATTTCTGTTCTATAATTTCGATAATTTCATTAAACAAAACTGTAAAAGACTGAGTAGCTGCTTCCAACAACCAGGCCAGTGTATACCATTTTGTTTCCGCCCTAGATTATCAATAATTTTCTAGGCTGGATATTAAAAAAAACAACAAAACACGCAAATCTTTAACTTTAGTTCGAACATCTCACTGAACACATCTATCTATCATCATCAATGACGGTTCTTCCAATGTAATGAACTTTGTCATCGCGGTTGCCATGGTAAGCGCAACCGTTTGAGTTTTTTTTTTTCTGCCAAGCACGTGACTGAGCGGAATCAAAGGGAAAAAATCTGAATGGTGCGTGGGCCAAATTAAAGCGACATTATCACTATAATTGAAATTACTCACATTTTCACCTCGTCGCCAATGTGGAATCCAGGATCTCGGACGACGGAACGGTTCGGAAGTTCTCACAAGAAGACTAAATAAACTGCACTTCAACTGTACACATAATCCGTTTATTAACACGGTCGCTTCCGTACCTGACTCTCAAACTGATTACACTTCTTCACATATCTTCAGGCCTACTTGATCTATGTACGATACCACAGGCATGAAACATGCAGAGGACCCACGCGCCCTAGGAGTTTTCGAACGGAATGTGTTGCGTTGGCGGAGTGCAGATGGAAGACGGGACTTGGAGAAGGCGAATGAACCACGAGCTGCATCAGCTGCTAAGAGAACCAACCATGATCCCGCGAAAATCAGAAGGTTACGATGGGCTGGTCACGTCATCAGGATATCGGATAGCAACCCGACTAAAATGGTTTTCGAGAGCCATCCGATCGGTACAAGAAGACGTGGAGAGCAGCGAGCTAGGTGGGTCGATCGCAAGTGAAGGACGATTTGCGGACCCATCGCAGAGTGCGGAACTGGAGACGCACAGTCATGGACCGAGTATAATGGAGACGACTCCTACGTACAGCAGAGGACACTCAGGCTTTAGTCTTACCGGTAAGGTAAGGTTATGCCCTTCTCTGCCTACGACCCTTTCCTAGAAATGGTATTGCCTCCTTTCCCAAGTTGCATTCCGGTTTTCGCTCAAGCATTTTGCGTGGGGGTCATTCCGATCTGTGCCGCCAATACATTTTTACCTGTCGTATCAACAAATTTATAGCCTCACTATCGACGGGTTCAATTTCCTACTAAAGAAACCGCTACTTTACGCCCTTCGTGCACAGTCTAACAGTTTAAGGCGTTGGTCCGTTTGACGGCACTGCTGCTGACGACTGAGGACTGAGGAGGAAAGGTGTCAACATAAGTTCCACCACACTTCCCCATATGCGCGCACAATTGTCACACTCATCAGCATAATTGATTATGCTCGAGTTCATCCATAATCCGTGTCGTTCATATGGTGAGCGGCGGGTGAGGGCGGATTGCTGTTGCTCGCTCGCACTCGCGACTCGCCTGTTGCATCGGGAGGAAGGTACTCGGCCGGCGCGAGGCGCGAGAGTGCGTGTGTAGGTGTCGTTGTTGTCGTCGTCGTCGCCATCAACCAGTCAGTCAGTCGGTACAGCCGCAGCGGCAGTTTTGCACGAAGCCGCATTGCGCGGCCGGAAATTGCGGTCGTCTAGCCAAATGAATGCCAACTGGCAATCAACCAACGCCAACGGATGAGGGTGGTGACTGGCGGCTGAGGCAACGGGGCGGTAGAGCGTAGTAAAAAAGTTATGAATGAATGCCCCGTTTTGGAGCGAGCCGCCGCGCCGGTCGTGAATGAGTGGTGGGCGCGGCGAGCTCGAGCGCGACTTAAGCCTGAGCGTGTACGCGCGTATAGCGGATAATCGCCTCCCCAGAGGCGCATCGACGCCGACTTTGACAGATTCATTTTCGCTCCCGAGACCGAAACGGCGACAACCAATAAATGCACTGACTGTTAGAACGGATTTGCATCCGCCTGACTCGTACCTATAAGGTCGTCACCGGAGGCCAATACTAATGGGAACGCATGCAGCAATATGTCACTTGTCACACCGGTCGAGTGGAGACTCGAGAGTACAAGTTTGGAAAGATCCACATTTCCTCCGCAGAGGTCGCTGGCGACGTGACGAACGTTGTCTTTTCTGTGTGAGGAGTTGTCGACAACGGCGGGCACTTCCGATTTCGCATTGTCTGGCCTGGCCGCGACCGGATGTAGAACGGAAATTAGAGAAAGGAATTTATTATTACTTCCGACTAGCGGGACAGTTAGCATGCCGCTTGCTTGTTTAGTCGTGATGTCACCTTCATTGCGATCGTTGCAATTCTAATTGTTAATGTCTGTTGTTCTTTCGGGGTAGTCTATGGTGCAGTTCCAAACAAATGCTTCATTGTAGGTCCTCAATATCTGATAATTTTCTCGAGTTCTATTTCAGCACAACTTCTACGCTATCGTTATATTCTGATCCGTATGGGTACTAGCGTGGTTCAAAAAATCGTTTTTGCTCCACACCGCTTATTCGATTCATAACCAGATTCTGAGTCTTCTCCCAAAAAATGAGCTGATTTGGTTGAAAATTGAGAGTGCACAAGCCCTTCAAAGTTTGTATGGGAATTACTATGGGAAAAGGACGATTTTCATTCAATTGACCGTAGCATTTCCCCAAGTTCTCTAGAGTGTTAGTTGATCCTTGGTACTCCTAGGCAACTCTATCAGCTACAACTTTGCCGAAGACCATATTCAAATTAGACGCCTCATTAATTAGTTATTGATAAACGCCTGAAAGTATGCAATGCATGGTTCTTTTAATTTCATGTAATTTCGTCTGGAGTGTTCAACATTTCTCATTTTTTAACAAATCAAATAAAGAGAGCTCACTATGTGTGGCATAACCAAACTTTAAAATACTGTAGAAGTTAGATTTTACACAGATAATGATTTCTAATAAAGTAATTGAGTTTTTCCTTCAGCGCCCACAAACTCTCTTTACGTTAAATTTTCAGAAGTTTTGCATATTTTAAAAAGAAAATCGTGTTAAGCACTGTTCCTTTTAATTTGTATCCTTTGACGGATATAATTATATGGCAGAAATCCCTGAAGTTATTCCTGAAGAAATACCGTAAAGAATACCTGATGGAATCCTTAGAGAGATCATGACAGGAATGCCGACCAGAAGCTGAGCAGGCATTCCTGCAAGAAGCATAGAAGATGTCTCTATGATCTAGGATTGCCTGAAAACAATCTCGGAAGAAGCATATATTTTTTCATATTTTTTTCGGGAGAAATCCCTTAAGGAAATGTCCGTTATTGCTCTGTTGCTACTAAGATGGTAATCTCAGATTCTACTTCATATTTTGCAACAAAAACTTATCATTGTGTATGCTCACTTGCAGTGCATATGCTGATTGACTTTCAGCATCTTGACTGCGATAGAAATCGAGATTACCATCTGCAAAATCGCGAGGCAAATTGTTGGAAAGAGAGGGAAGAAAGGAAAAATAACAGGTCGTCCCTTATCACCTTAAGGAATAACATCAGGAATGCTGAAAGGAATCTTTGATGGAATTCCAGCACAAATCCCTGAAGGAATACAGAAAAGAATAACTAAAAGAATCCTTTCAGGATTTTCCAAAGCAACCCCTGCAGAAATCCCTGAAGAGATCTCCGGAGCAATCCGTGCAGCAATCTCGGAAGCAATATCTGAAGGAATCCCGGGAATAAACCTGAGAAGATTTTCGAAAGGAATGCCTGAAGAAATCTGAAAGAATGAAAGAATTCCTGAAGGTATCTCAAAAAAGAGCCTCAGCTCATTTAATCTCATCTCAAATCTTCACCCTACTCTCTAGGCTCTACCTTTTTACCTTCTTTGCCCTCTATTCCAACCCTCTATCCTACGCTCTGTCATAACCGTCAACCCTACCATCTGCCCTACCCTCAAAACTATCCTCTACCATAACCACTGCCCTATCCTTCACCGTACCCTCTAGTATATATTGTGCTTAATCGTACCGTCTACCCTACTTTTTACCCTAACATTTTTCCTACCCTCAACCCTACTCTCCATCCTACCCTCTTCCCTACCATCTACCCTATCCTCTACCCTAACCTTCTACTTCACTCCCCCTACTCTATCCTTCATCCAAACCCTCTACCCGACCGTCTGCTCCACCGTTTATCCTACCCTCTATCCTTTTTCTCATAAAGCCCGATCGGTAGATACCCATATTGCATGGTATTACAGCTAAAACTACCACTCCGTGGCCGCCATCTTGCGTATGGTCCGCCATCTTGGGTTTCAAAATTGCGTCGGATATTCATGTTTGAGTTCTACTCATGAAGCCCGATCGATAGATACCCAACCCATATTGCATGGTTTCATAGCTCAAACTCTCATTCTGTGGCCGCCATCTTGAAAATGGTCCGCCATATTGGATTTCGAAATAGAGTCAAATATCGATTTCTGACTTCTTCTCATGAAGTCCGATCGACAGATACCCATATTGCATGGTATCATAGCTCCGTGGGGTGATTCCTCCAGGATCGTTATATGACCAAGATAAGAGGTGTAATGGCTCCTACAGAGCAGTCTCCAGAGATGTTGGAGGGTATCATCGAGGGGCTTTTCCGCGTCATGATCCTAGTCCTTGGCCTCCTTTCGCGAGACAGCTGGGGACTGGGGGCAGCTGAGGAGAGGGTCACCTATGAGAAACTTGCGGGTATAGCAAAGTCCCTTAGTATAGGTAAGGCCCCAGGTCCGGACGGAGTTCCGAACCTGACAGAGGCTTCTGGGATGTTCAGGTCTGCTATGCAGAAATGCCTGAACAAGGGAGTTTTCCCAGAGGTTTGGAAGCGCTCGAGCCTGGTTCTATTGCCAAAGGCAGGGAAACCACCCGGAGACCGGTCGGCATACAGAACAATATGCTTCATCGACACAGCGGGAAAGGTGCTCGAAAAGATCATCCTCAGTAGAATGTTTAGGCACACCGAATATGTGAATAAATGGTATCTCATGCAACCAGTTCAGTTTCCGGAAGGGAAGGTCGACCTTTCCTCGCTATCTGGTGGGTTACAAAGACCGTCGAGATAGCGCTCCAGCGTAAGAGGAGGGGAATTCGCTACTTGAAGTAGTGACTCGGGATGTGAGGAACGCGTTCAACAGCGCCAGTTGGGCAGCTATTGCCGATGCGCTCCTGTGTCTAGGGATTCACGGAAGTTACTTCCAGAATCGAGTACTAGTTTACGACACAGATGTGAAAGGTGGCTCGGAAGTGCTTTTCATATATCCTTAGGAACTCCGAAACGTGACTGACCATCATTGATAGCTTGACAATCGAACGTGAACTATCAAACGAACACTACAAATGTTTGATCGTGGTATTCAGTTGTGGAAAACCGTGAGTACAATCGGCTCAGCAGTTACGCAAACTAACACTGCATCCCAATCGATTGTGGTGTTTTCCATCACTACTGGTGGTATTCTTAAGATTCCAAATTGTATTCGTATCTGGTTTGAGGTGGAACCAACTTAACACTAAGATTTACCTTTCATTCCTAGTTGTAGTAAACCTTATGCAAAGATATTCTGTAGAAACCATACCTGGAAAGAGATAGAGAAAATACAAGTAGATTAGTAAATGAATAAAAACTATGATATGTATGAATAAGATTTTTTGCTGGAAGTTGAGTTCTTTTTGGGATTCCACAGGAATCCCAGGAATCTTCCACGGTTTCTCCACAAATTGGTTCCAGAACTTCTCCAGGACTTTCTTGTGGGATTCCCAGGGAGTTCTTGATGAGATTCTTCCTGTGGTTTAATTGGGATTCCTTCAGAAGTTCCCTCTAGAGTTCTTCCAGTGTGGTCTTTAACCCTCTAATACCCAAATTTTTGATTTTGATCTAAATATTATTTTTCATCATCTAAAATCGATTAAAACATGTTTTGGAAGATGATTCTTTTTAATTCTCGATTTCGTGAATTTCAGTTTTTGATTTTTCTAATTTTTATTTTTGAACATCCCCACACTTTTATATTTTTCCTGGAAGCCTATTTGGGGTACGGATTTTTTGGGATGAAAACATTTTGAGATTTTATGATTATTGTTGAAATATTTTTATTTTAAATTTTTTTCACATAAAATTTTATTTTCCGTGTAATTTTAAGGAAAATAATTTCAGAGTGTATTCGATCCCCTTAAACTATTAAACAAGGATAGAATGGTTTGGGAAAAATTTAAAATATGTCAATTGTAGCGATTCAATACAAAATAAACAATGACTTCTAAAAGGTGACCAAAACATCAATTTTTCAATGATTTTTAAAAAATGTAAATACGTTTTAAAATACACCAAAAACCATTTTGAAATATACAAAACAGTCCTTAATATCAGCCAAAAATATAAAAGTTTTGATTTCCCACGAAACAAAAATTACAAAAATGCTCAAACTATACCCCGTCTAAAGGCGGGGTTGGGTATTAGAGGGTTAAAAGATCTTGCCAAGATTTCTCCAGGAAATACTCCCGGGATTCTTCCAACGATTTTTCCTGGTTTGCTTGAGGAATATTCTCTAAGGTTGTTGGGGTTGCAGTTTCTCCACAATTGTTTTTTCTAGGATACCTCTAGGATTTCCTTCTGTGATTTCACAGGGAGCTATATCTGACATTCTTTATGAGGTTCCTTCTGAAGTTCCCTCTGGCGTCCTTTCACGAGTTTCCAGGAGGTTCCAGCTTGAGCTTGAGCTTGAGCCTGAGCTTGATTGACCGCCCGTGGATGCTACTCTAGTATCGCCACAATCACACAAGGAACCAATGAGATAACTGCCGGGGGCTAAGCAGGCATCTTTAGTGTGTGAGTGTTGGTGATCATCTATTTTAAGGCGACAATGGCGCCTGCCCCGTCAGGTTGCAGGTCAATGTGGGGAAGGGGAAGGAAGTGATGATTGCAATCATTTGTATCCACATCAGACCGAATATACCTCTGCGTCTGCACAAATTCATGCGGATGTCGGGTCGTTGTGTTGGTAAGGTATGGCTGGCAATGGGCTCACATATTGATGCGTGGATGCCAGGCGTAAGGTGTTAGATTAGTGTATTTATTACTTTGAAGATAATGCGGCACAATTCGTTTGAATGCATAACTCGTAGGTGCTAAATCGATAGATTGACACTGTGCTAGAAATTTTGGAAAGTAGGAAAACGGCTTTTTCAACCCGTTTATGTTCTAGCGATTGCTATGAACTGATGAATACACGTGAATATGTAGAGAGGATGGAGAAAGAGATAAAGAGATAGGAAGATACAAAGTAGGAGGAAAGGGACGGGCCAGGGATTGAACCCAGGACCTTCTGCATATGAATCAGAAGCGGTAGCCACTAGACCACCAAGCCCGTCTTTTTTCACGAGTTTCCTTCCGGGTTTCTTTGGGATTTCTTCCAAGATTTCTCATAGAGTTCCGGGAATCCTCCAGGAATTTCATCCGAGATTGTCCTATCTGCTTCTGATGAAAACCAGAACTTACTGGAATAATTCCTAAAGGAATTTTTTTTTTTTTTTTTTTTTATCTGTATTAACGAGATTTTTAGCCCTAGGCTAGTTCATCTCGGGACCCACGCTTTACTTCCCTTCCGAAGGAAGAACTCACATTTTGCGAGTTTGTCGGGAATGGGATTCGATCCCAGGTCCTCGGCGTGATAGTCAAGTGTTATAACCATCACACCAGGTCCGCTCCACAAGGAAATCCTGCAGGAACTTCATGAAGAAATTCTTAAAATACTCCGTAATACTCCATAAGACACATCTGAAAGAATTCCAGAGAGAAATTCCAGAGACACCAGAGCAGCGGACCTGGAACATACTCATGGAGAGACGAACCAGCCAAGGGCTGAAAGTCTCTCTAATAAATACAAATCAATCAATCAACATACTCATAAAAAAGTGAGTTCTTTCATTGGAAGGGTAGTAAAGCGAGGGTCCCGAGATGAACTAGCGCCGGGTTAAAAATCTCGTTAATAAAGATAAAAAAAACTTCCAGAGGAATTCCAAAAGGATCTGCAGGAATTCCAAGCGGAACTTTTGAAGAAAACAAGATAAGAGTTTCTGGATGAATCTTGGAAAGAGTTCCTGAAGAAATCCTGAAAGCAGTTTCTGAAACAATTCCAGAAGCACTACCCGGAATGGGTTCCAAGAGGAATCCCAGAAAGAGTTCGAAAAGGAATCCCGGGTAGTTCCCGAAGAAATCCACGAAGGAGTTCCTGAAGAAATTCTAGAAGCAATTCCTGACAGAACCTGATGAAGCTTCCGAAAGAATCCTGGAAGAATCCCGGAAGAGGTTCTTGGAGAAATCCCGGAAGAAGCTTCCAGTGGAATCATCGTAGGAATCCCGGGAGGAATTCTTGAAGTAGTTTCTGAAAGAATCTCGGCAGGAGCTCCTGGAAAAATCCGGAAGAAGTTGAAAGAAGTTCTTATAGGAGTTCTGGAAGGGTCTCAGAAAGAAAATCTGAAGAAATCCAAGAAGGAACTCTGGGAGGATTCACGTATAGAATTCCTGGAAGGAATCCCTGGCGGAAATTTGGAAGGAGTTTCTGAAGGAATTTCGGAACGAATTCCAGAAACAATCTCCGAGAGAAATTCTGGAGAAATCCGGAAGGAAATTTCGGATAAAATTGCTGGAATTTTCAGGAAAATCTTCTGTAAGTAAAAAAAAAAAAACTTCCAAAAGAAACAAACTATTAGGAGTATCTAGGATGGAATTCCTGAAGAATGGAGGAATCTAAGGATTCCTGAAGTAATCTCAAAAGGCATTCCTTAAGAAATGCTAGAAAAATCTCTGGAAGAATTTCGGAAGCACTTCCTGAAGGAATCCTGGCAAGAGCTGTTGAAGGAATCTCAGACTGAATGTTTTTAGGAACCTCAGAAGAAACTCCTGGAAGAACCTCAGAGAACTCCCTGGGAATCCCACATAAAACTCCTGGAGATGTCTAGGAACAAATTTGTCAAGAAATCACGAAGGATTTCTTGGATCCCGGATGGAATTCCTGTGCAATCTCAGAAAGACCTGCCAGAGGGTTGTCACCGTGCCGCCAAAAATCAGCACAATTTCCCACCCGCACTTCAAAAACAGATAATTTATGTAATTCAGTATATGCTGAAAAGCAATTTCTCGCTTGAACTCCCAGAAGATCATGCATTGAAATGCTACGCAACAGCTGTCACATTTTTAGTAGCAGTTCAGTTGCTAATTTAGGACAGTTAAGCAGTTGAACTGCTATGCTAGAGCAGTAAGCAAGTGGAATGTATGTACACAGAAAGAAATTTTGAAAACTACACTGTCTTGACGTAAATATAAGAACATTTAAATTTCCACTTAATTGCATTCGATTTTACATAAAAGAACTTCTTGCATGCAAAACTGTAAACAAGCTCCATATTGCAAACAACCTGTAATTTTAAAATCTGATGGAGAAACAGCTTGTTTAAATGCTTATTGGTTACTTGGGCGTTGCATACTAGGAAAACTTCCTAAATACTTCTACATATGGCACACTTCCTTGAAAACACCATGTCCAGTGGTCTTCCAAGACAACAAAGTTGCAACCGCGGAAAAACGGTAAACAACCATTAATCGCTACACCGATGACAAAACTCACACCGGGTTCGATCCGATGCATCGCAGCAAACGCTGATGCGATGCGAGACTGGTGGTGGTGGCACCGGATGTTCCGTGTGGTGTTCTCTCTTCCGCCCATGCTACAA
Organism: Aedes albopictus; assembly: GCF_035046485.1. Taxonomy (NCBI): domain Eukaryota; kingdom Metazoa; phylum Arthropoda; class Insecta; order Diptera; family Culicidae; genus Aedes; species Aedes albopictus. The sequence goes on from NC_085137.1 coordinate 402,046,791, forward strand.
CATTCCCGCAAGTGCATCAGCACCGGTGGTGCTACAAGCTGGAAGCGACCAAGGGTGCAGGAAGGCAGTAGTGGAGAGCGCTATCGTGACAGCGAAAACCTCGATGCAATTAGAAGGAAAAAAAAATCGGATCACAGCAAAAGGGAGCGGAGGCAGCTCAGCAGTAGCAGCAGCAGTAGCAAGCAGCTGTTATAATAAAATAAATCCGGTTTGATTGTTTTGTTTTTGGAGTTGAGTGGCTCGGATCGCTCAGTGTCTCGTTGCATCCGTGCGATCCATAGTAGGGCTGTTGGGACGGAACGACCCATCCTCTTGTCCATCCTAGAGTTTATACGAAAAGTTGGAAGAAATACTTCTACACCAAGAGTTGACAAGTTTTTTAATTAGAAATTTTGAAATCAGGTACTACAATTCATAAAAATTAGAAACTTCCTTCCGCTACAACTGTAGAGATGCAGTGGTTATCTCAGGGTATAACAACTCGAACTAAACCATTTCCTTGTCTACGATCTTGAAAACATGGCTGTTTTAGCGTTTACTCATGTTTCTGAAATAAGAATTCAAAGCTTTTAAACTCCAAAGGAAACCAAAGCCGAAGTACTTTAGTAATCAAAACATTACAAATGTACAATACTTCCTTTGTTATGCAAGTAGGTACTTCAGCCTAAACGCCACAAATCAGTGTTTCTCAAACGATGGGTCGTAACTAGTGCATCTCCTCCAAATGCACCGTTTTACCCCACCCTCCCCTACTGATTGGATCAGTTTCTACATGCGGAGCGCAATGGAGGGTACGTTGCACTGCCGCCATGCCGCGATTGCCGGTCGGTAGGTCGGTGAATGTGTCGGTGGTAGAGGGCAGGAGGCATACTACTTCCGATGGGAAATTGTTGTACCGCTGCTGCCGGCTGCTGGTTGCAACAGTTGTGATGATGCATTTGGCGCGCTGCTGTTGATTCGGATCAAGGGGGCGGAGTGGGACCTTTTTGGAGGCGCTGCTGGGAAGCATGGGAAGACTTCCGACTTTTTTTCGCTTCTATTTGGGTGAGACATTCTGAGTCATATACCTAACTGAGAGACGGTTCGTGGAAGGTTTGGTTGGAGAATGCACGCGGGCGCGTGAAAGTAATGTCTTTATTCGCGCACAGGCTTTGCGTCTCCCGGATGCAATTAATTTGGCGCTGTAATGACTATAACTGGCGCTCTTCTAGCTAGCCAGCTAGGTAGCTGGTTGGAGCCTGGGATCTCGACGACGACACGATGGATGCGACGCATCAACGAATGGATAATGAGCAAAGGAGGGCCAATTAATGGGATTAGAAATCCAACGGAGCGCCATCACGTGCGTGCGTTTGCAAGCAGATGAGATTCGTTGTAGTGAGTCCGGGAACAAGTTTATGCTACCCTATGCTAAAAACCTATGTTTCCAATATATGGGCAAAACATCCCTGACTAGAAAATGTAACAAACATATGACATAATTATAACAAATCATGATACATATTTATAACTCATTGTGATATTATCAAGTTCAACCTCATTAGTGTTTTAAAAGTACTATAGTTCAATTATATCGCATAATGTTATAAATGATGTTTAATAACTCATTGTATTATAAACTAGTTTCGAGTCTTCGAGATTTAGACGATAATGTTAGAAAATTGTATCAAATTTTAAAAGAAACTAATAATCCTGGGGCCAAAATTCATATCACGTTTTGTTATAATTTTGATCAGTGTATTTTTTGTTACAATTTTAGTTATTTTAATAGCATCCTGCATCTATTTTATAACATAATATGTAAACATATTGTAACATAATAACACAATATGATATAAACTTCAAGCTTCAAGTATCTCCAGAGAATGCCAGTTACAGTACCATTTGGGCAGCTGCTCAATTTGGACACATGACGCTATAACTAAGACAATTACATACCGAATATCTTAATTTGTGGTACACGGTGAGATACGTACAGTATCTAATCCTATACAAAAAATCAAATAAATTGGTTTGAAATAGACTTACTTATAGCTGCCAGTACCCAAAATAGGAAGACCTGCCCAACAGGTACAATACCATATACATAAAAAAACCTGGTGTAGCTCCCAAAGGATACCTGGAAAAGCAGTTTCGGAAGAAGCCTGCCGTAGTTTCAGAAGAAGACGATTTATAACTCATGGAGAAGCCTGAGTTTGTAGAGAAGAAGCCTAGGGTATAGGAAAAGCCTGAAATATGTCCAGGAGAAGCATGAAGGTATAGGTAGAATAGGGCATGGCACGCCGCGGTTGCTCAGGTGCATTTGTCTAAGTTTGTTGACGATTTTTGGCCTTATTGTTCACGATTGCAAAAACTTTCCATGGGTGTTATGATTTTTTTTTTTCAAAATGCGCGTGCATGGGAAAGTATGTTGATTTAGGACTTGAAATTCGTTCCGGGATTCCTCCAGGAATTCCTTCGCGGTTCTCTACGAATGTCATCCAGGATTCCTCCAGGAATTTCTTTTGGGATTCCTAAGGGGGTTCCTTGTGAGATTCATCCGGGGATGATTTTTTTCCTGAGATTCCAGCAGGAATTTTATCCTGGAATTTATTCCAGGAGTTCCTTCTGTGATTCCTCGGGGAGCTCCTTCTGAGATTCTTCTAGATTAGAATTTCCTCTGGGATTAGTGCAGGAGTTTCTTCTGGGATTCCTCCAAGAACTCCCTTCAAAATTACTTCTGAGATTTTTTCTGGGACTTCAAAGGATTCCTCGCGGGATTTCCACAGCAGTTTTGAGAGTCCTCCAGGGATTGTGTCCAAGCTTCCTTCCGGAATTCCTTCCAAGATTTCTCCAGGAATTCCTTCCGAGATTGTCATAATAGTGTTTCATATCGATTTGGGAGTTTTCGACTGGAACTTGATGTTATTGCGTTGAAACGGCTATCTCAGTCTTAACTTAGGCCGTTGCAAATATTTATTTAACTTTTTGTCCCACCACTCTTTGACTGGTCGAGGGGGGAAAATATTAAAAACTCGTCGGATTTGTTAAAGAGTTTTGAGCAATTTTGATAAATATTTTTTTATCTGCCCCCTCAAAATGCAAAATCCAGCCAAATTTTTTTTGAATGGGGTGGGGAGACAAAAAGTCAAAATGAAATTTGTATCAGCCTTACTGACTATTTATTTTATTCTACCCGACGTTTCGGCCATGGGTTTTGGCCTTTTTCAAGGGAAAAATGTCTATCCTTGTAACAAAGACAAGGACGATAGACAAATTTTCCCTTGAAAAGAGCCAAAACCCATGACCGAAACGTCGGGTAGAATAAAATAAATCGTCAGTAGAATAAGAATGAGATAGCTGTTTCAACGCAATAAGTGTTTTAGATCTTCCGAAGTGTTTTCTGGTATTTTCAGAAGAAGTTCCTGGAAAAATGGAACCCGGAAGGAACTATTGAAGGAAACCCAATAGAAAATTCAGGGAGAATTCGTTTCAAAGCTGCAGGAGGGATCAAGGTACTTTTAGAGTAATTCCATGGAAAATTTCCTAAAAAACTCCAGGAGGAATTCTTCAAAATACTCCTGCAGCAATTCCATTATAAACTGTTGAAGGATTTTCATAAAAAAATATGTGAGAGAATTCCAGAACGAACTTCCACAGAAAATCCAAATAAGAGTCCTGAAGGAAATCCAGAAAATTGATCTTAAACTCTAGAGGGATTCTGGAAGGAGTTTAAAAGACACGGGACACGTTTAATGTTTCCAGTGAGCTATTCGCTCTTTGAAGGAAGCACGACACTAGACAACGGACTGGCATGCAACTCCCAGTGGCACAGCCGAAAACTTTTCCTGACAGCTGCGGTGGGAATCGAACCCACGCTCCTCAGCACGATGCGACCAAATGCTTGGTGTCACTAGCCACACGGCCACGGAGCCACACAAAAGGCCTGAACAAATCGCGAAAGCAGTTTCTTAGAGAATCCCGGAAGGAGTTGGCGAAAGAATCGAAATGCCGGGAGGATTCCCGGAACATGTTCTTGGAGGAATCGTGGAATGAGTTCCCAGAGGAATCCCGGAAGCAGTTCTCAAAGGAATGCAGTAAGATTTTCTTAGAATTTTGGAAGAAGTTCCTGAAGATTTGGAAGAAGAACTTTCCGTAGGAATCCCGGGAGAAAATCCTAAAAGAGTCACGAAAAAAGTTCCGGGATGAATTCCATAAGAAATTGCCGGAGAAATTCCAGAAGGAGTACTTGAAGTCTTGAAGATATATAAAAAGTTGTTCCTGAAATATTTTCGGAAGAAGTTCTTGTAGAATTTCCGGAAGAAATTCTAGAAGCAACTTCTAGATTAATCTCGCATGAACTACCTGGAGGAGTCCTAAAAGATTTTTTTGATGGAGTTTCTAAAGAAAACCCGAAGGAATTACTGAAGCAATCCCAAGAAGGAAATTTTTGAGGAATCCCAGATGGAACCTCTTTAGTTATCTCAGAAGGAATCCTAAATAAATTCCCGATTGAATCTCACAAAGAACTCAACATTAACTCAACTTGCTCTACGATTTGGGAGACCGTGGAAGTAACGTCGTTTAGGTCTAGATCAAGGAATATGACCAACATTACCAGAAATGCTCGAGCAAGTCTTAACCCTCTAATACCCAATCCCGCCTTTAGACGGGGTATAGTTTGATCATTTTTGTAATTTTTGTTTCGTGGAAAATCAAAATTTTTATATTTTTGGCTGATATTAAGGACTGTTTTGTATATCTCAAAATGGTTTTTGGTGTATTATAAAACGTATTTACATTTTTTGAAAATCATTGAAAAATTGATGTTTTAGTCACCTTTTAGAAGTCATTGTTTATTTTGTATTGAATCGCTACAATTAACATATTTTAAATTTTTCCCAAATCATTCTATCCTTGTTTAATAGTTTAGGGGAATCGAATACACTCTAAAATTATTTTCCTTAAAATAACACGGAAAATAAAATTCTCTGTGAAAAAAAATTTAAAATAATAATATTTCAACAATAATCATAAAATCTCAAAATGTTTTCATCTCAAAAAATCCGTTCCCCAAATTGGCTTCCAGGAAAAATATAAAAGTGTGGGGATGTTCAAAAATAAAAATTAGAAAAATCAAAAACTGAAATTCACGAAATCGAGAAATAAAAAGAATCATCTTCCAAAACATGTTTAAATCGATTTTAGATGACGAAAAATGATACTTAGATCAAAATAAAAAATTTGGGTATTAGAGGGTTAAGTATCCCGGAAGGAGTTTCCGAAAGAATTCCCTAAGGAGTTCCTGGAAGATTTACGGAACATGTTCTTGGAGGAATCCTAGAATGAGTTCGCAGGGGAATCCCGGAAGGAGTTCCCAAAGGAATCTCGGAAGATGTTCTTGCAATATAGGAAGAAGTTTTTGAATTTTTGGAGGAAGAACTTCCCGTAGGAATCCCGGAAGGAATTTCTGAAAGAGTCACGGAAAAAGTTTCTGGAGGAATTTCGGAAGAGGTGCTAGGAGGAATTGCAAAAGAAATTGCCTGAGAAATTCCAAAAGGAGTACTTGAAGATTTATCGAAAGGTGTTTCTGCAATATTCCCGGAAGAAGTTCTTGTAGAATTCCCGGAAGTGTGTTCTAGATGGCTCTCAGAATTTCGGAAGAAATACCAGAAGGAACTCCTAGATTAATCTCGCATAAACTACCTGGAGGAATCCTAAAGGATTCTCTGAAGAAATTTTTGATGGAGTTTCAAAAGGAAATCCGAAGGAATTTCTGGGGCAATCCAGGAAGGAACTCCTGGAGGAATCCCAAATGGAACCTCAAGGAACTCCCTGATAATCCCAAAATTAACTCAACTTGTGTGGGGGGGTTCAACTCAATTAGCTGCTGTTGGTCGGCCCACCATTTTCTCTGTAGTTCAAGTTCAAATACGATTCGGGAGGCTGTGGAAGTAACGTCGTATAGGTCTAAATCAAGGAATATACCCAATATTACCAGAAATGTTCGAGCTAGCCTTAAAGGTGACACGGGAGGTCCTGTTATTTATGCTATCATTTCTCTTTTTCTAATAATTTGACTCGCGATTTTCGAATTAAAAGTGAACATGTCGCAAGTCAGGATCCAAAACTGAACACATTGGAATGTGACTAATGAAACCAAAAACGCTAAAAGCAGTCAAAACTAATCTTGTTTCGTAAATTTGAACAAACAGTTTAGCGTAATTCTGAAAGAAAGTTCATATTTCTTGAGGCAACCACGAAAAGATGTTGAAATAATTAGTGAAAGAGTCTGTGGAGTAATTAATGAAAAATGAATGAAGCAAAATTGAAGACTTTTTGAAGGATATTCTGTAATAATTGCAATAAAAAGAAAACCTGAAAAAAGTATCCTAAATAGTTCTTAAGAGAAGTTGACGGACACAATGTACGAATAATTTACAAAAACTTAGAAAAATATGTGCGAAAAAAAAACGTTCACTTAGTTCTGGTGAGATTCGAAGCCATGACTCCGTATCGTAAGTCCCACGAATTAGTCAACTAAGCCACAGAACGAGTCAAGATGTTGTGGATTAATTGGTTAAAGCGCCAAACTAGCAATACGGAGTCGTGAGTTCGAATCTCACGAGAAACAAGTGATATTTTTTCACACATGTATCTTTTAATTTGTCAATTAAACTCACAGTGTGCTTTGGGATGCTACGTATATTTCAGCCATACTGGTCAACTGGTGAAGCCGGAAAAAAGTACCATTTTGAATGACTTTCAACGTAATTTCTGGGTCATTATTGAAAGAAGGTTCTAGAGCAGAGGTTTCCGAGCTTTTTGAGTGGCAAAAGTATACATAGATACACTAAGATGATTCAAAAATTTAAGAATTGCGAAATAGTTTCATTTGAATATCACTTTTATAATAGATTTTCTTGTACTACTTCTTTGTTTTTTGCATTTTCATCAAATCTTACAAATTTAGAAACAATTTTTAAAGATTTCAAATCCTTTTAACATTATCATATTAACGTTTATTACTGGTTTTTGAGTTGATATTTACTGGCAGTTTTGTGAATATAAGTAACACAGACGAAATTCCATCATAAACTAAGCGCATAATAGAATGAAAAGCATAAATCAAGCTACTGCTGAGAAGCGATTGTTCGATAAATTTTGAGAGTTGTTCCAGCCTCACTTCTTCACGAAACCAAACAAAGCTTTACCTAAAGATCACCTAAATTGACACTGAAACTAACAATCTTCTGACAAACATAACTTAAGAACAATATAGTATGTATATATTGATACCAATTACATAACATAAATGGAATCCATCTTTCGCCCCCGGTTGCAGTCTCGCGACCCACAGTTTGGGAAACTATGTTTTAGAGAAACTCTTCGGAGGATTTCTGGATTAAATTGCGTACAGTTCAGATTTTTTTACAACTATTCTACTAATTAGAACAAAGTGAACCAATCTTCTATACACAGACTAAAAGCCTTATTCAGTGATCTAAAATTAGCTGCCAAAAACTGTAGTTTGCATGATAATCATGGGTGTGTGATCTTGATTATCATGCAACGAAAACATTCACAGAAAAATAATGTAGTGGTTTGTCAAATTTAGTAAGCCAATGAATCCAAAGTGATTCCGAAAACTACTAACGGGACATGCGGACTAGAGAATCGAAAGGTTGAGGATGTGGAACCACCAATGGAGCAGTAGTGGAACAAAATTCAGTGGTTTCCAACTGAGTAGTTATGGCCCATGTTCAATAAATCTTGGATTACTCATGCGATATGGATATTTTTGAACCTGGCTCAGTGTGTAGATGTCGGAACCCGATATCCTACGTCATTTTGGAACCCAAGATGGCAACCTCCCGTTGGTGAAGATCAGTGGCGATTCCCTAACCTCAAATCTACCTGTTCAACGAATGTAAATACTTGGATTTTCTCAGCAATTTGGCTTGTAGTTTGTGGAGAATGACGAGATTAGCCGTTTTCGTCCATGTGCAATTTGATACTGATCCTGAATCCTCCGCAAATGCAATTTTTACGATCATTGAACAGGTGAAAAGTAAGGTTACGAGACGCCACCGGTGAAGACAAAAGATAATTTTCGTATTATAGGTAGTTCCGGAAAGGACGGGTTTCGGGGGCGTTACAGAGTTGCTACTGAGGGTTTCAGAGAGTTTTCGGAGGCATTTCAGAGCATTTTTGGCGGAAATCACGAGCGTTACATGTGGTTTCAGGAGAGTTACAGAGGGTGTCAGGGGCGTTTTCGGGGTTTTCGAAGAGTTTTCAGTAAAGAAGGTTTCAGGGACGTTTTAGGTAACTGCAGCGCATTTTAGGGGCACCTGAACGTTCTTGAATCCCCCTTAAATCCCCTGATATCCCCTTGGACCTCTTGTAACGCACCTGAGACCCACGCACTCCGGAAACCTCCGGAATTCCTTTAAATGCCTTCGAAACCGCACTGAACCCCTTTCAGACCCCTGTAACGCACCGGAGATTCGCCGAAATTCCCGAAAACACATCTGAAACACCCTCAGATCCACTGTAACGCACTTGAGACCCTCCGAAACCCCATGTAACGCCTCTGGCATTTATTATTCTTTGCTTCATGGCAAAAACAGATTACGGAGACACAATGAGAATTCACGGTGAAAAAAATGTGGGTTACTCAAATGGAGTCACTTTCATCGTCCTTATCACTGATGTCTTTTTTTGTTTTCACTGTAAAGTAACATTCGTTATAAAGCCCTTTGAAACCAGCTGACAATCTTCTGAAACTCCTTGAAATGCCTCCGAAAACCCCCTGAAACCTCGTCGGACCCCCTGTAATGCACCTGAGACCCTACGAAACCCCCAAATATTCCCCTGGACCGCCTCCGAAACCCGCTGAAAATCCTCTCAAACTTTCTGAAACGTCCGCGAAACCCCCCTAAAACTTCCTCGGATCTCCTGTAACGCATCTGAGACCCTCCAAAACCCCCAAAAACCCACTTGTAACACCTATGAAACCCGCTGAAAATCTTCCGAAATTCACTGAAATGACTCCGAAAATCTCCTGAAACATCATCGGATCCCCTACAACACACTTGAGAACCTTCGAAGCCTCCCTGAAATCTCCTGAAAGCCCCTGTATTTTTAGTATATACAGTCATTGCACAATTCAATAACAAATTTTGAAAACGACGTATAATCAATGCTACACCATTGATTATACGTCGTTTTCAAAATTTGTTACTGAATTATGGGTCACTCTGTCACAATTATTAGTCAGACAGTTCACCATGCAATTCAAATGGAATTGACCCATCATTGTGGGTGATCCATGATTGTGCTATGACTGTACTGAACAAGCTGAATTCAGTCATATTTTTCACTCGAGATGCACATTACACATCTCAAGCGGCTCAACACTATGGAACACGACTTCCACGCCAACCCATCGCACAGTGGGCAGAAACGCGCCCGTAATCGGACTTATTTATAAGCCGCTGGGTTTGAAACTCGAACTGATGCATTTTCCATGGAAAATGGGCCGATAAATCGAATGGTGATGGGTTCATCTTGTGCAGACCTCGGGAAAGGGTTCATTTTGCCCCATTTTACCCTAAATCAGCCGTTTTTAATGGGTATACTTTCATAACTCTACACGCCGCTATTTTTTGTGTATATAAATTGACGAATATGACACTAATATGTTTACAGAATAGATTGCTGAAGAGTTCAAGTAGTGCTGAGCCTAATAAGTGACTCATTTTGTCCTATTTCACCCTAAATTTATAGTTTTAATGAATGTTCGCCTGTAATTTCAATGAACTCAGATTTTTTTTTACATGGATCAACAAATTTCATGCTACTATATCTACAAAATTGAATGGCGATGACATAATGCTATGCTTAGTACAAGAAGTGGCGTGTTTTACCCCATTTCACCCTATATTAATAGTATTAATGAATATAACATCTATAGCTTCAAATGCTGCAATAATTTAAGCTTATGATTGGACAAGTTATATGTCATCAGCTCTACAGCACTCAATGATAATGGAGCCATGCTGTGACTTGTCTAGATAATGACCCATTTTACCCTAATTAACCCTATATAAGTTATTTTGCAAACAGAGCTCTATAAATTAGTTTTGTAGATTTTTTTTTACAAAGTAATCGACAAATTTGATGTTATCTGAATTGGATGGCAGTGATGAGATGAGGTACTGAGTTCAAGAAATGGTCCATTTTACCCTATAATTATAACTTTAATGAAAATAGTTCCCTAAATCCCATGCTGATGATTTTTTCTATACGATAAATGTACAAACTTGATGTTTTATCTTTACGTAATTTGAAGGCAGTTATTGTATGCGATGCTGAGTTCAACAAATGGCCCATTTTAACCTATTCCACCCTATATTCAGAATTTTAGTGAAAATATCGCTCTAAATCCGATACTGATATTTTGGTACACTAATATTCAAATTTGACGTTATCAACTTTACATAATGGAAAGGTGGTGATGGTATGCGGAGCTTCCAGAGGGATTCCAGAAGAATCCTGACAATGATACCAGAAGAATCCTAACAAGTATTCCAGGGAAATCCTGGCAGGGATTTCGGGGGAATCCTAACAGGAATTCCAGGGAAAATCCTGACACAAACAGCTGGAGCATTCTGGCATGTATTGCAGGGAAAGCTTTGCATGGATAACAGGAAAATGCTGACTGGAAAAATCCTGATATGAATTCCGGAGGAACCCTGACAGGAAATCCGGAAGAAACCTAACAAGAATTCCAGAGGAATCCTTATAAGAGTTCCGTAGGAATGCTAACCGGATTTCCGGAGATATCCCAACAGGATATCCGGAATTCCGAAGGAAACCTAACAAGAATCCTGACAGGGACTCCAAAGAAAACCCTGACAGGAGTTCCAGGGGAATCAGGAAAGGGATTCCAGTGCAAATCTGGCAGGAATTCCACGGGAACATTGGCAATGATTTCTGCAGAATCTTCGCAGAAATTCTAGCGGTATTCTGGCAGGAATTTCAGATGTTTTCTGGCAAGATTCAAGAAATTCCAGGCTTATAATCCTGACAGGGATTACAGTGGAAACCCTGTATTTTAGCGGAATCCTGGCAGGAATTCCTTTAAAATTCTGGCAGAAGTTCTAGCGTAATCCTCACAGGGATTCCAGAGGGTTCCTTGCAGGTATTTCAGTGAGAATCCTGACAATAATTTCTGTGAAAATCCTGACAGAGATTCCAACTTAAATCCTGGCAAGGATTCCAGTGGGTATCATGATCAGTCGGGACTCCTTCGGAATCCCAGTAGGATTTTCCTGGAATCTCTGTTTGGATTTGCCTGGAACCATTGTCAGTATTCCCTAGATCCCTGTCAGGATTCTCCTGGAATTCCTGTCAGTGTTCCTCTGGAATCCCTGTTAGGATAACGCTAGATTTACTGTCAGGATTCGCTAGAATTCACGTCAGGATTCCCACTAGAATGCCTGTCAGGATTCCTACTGAAATCGCAGTCAGATTTACCACTGGAATCCTTGTCAGGATATCCCTGGAATTGTTGCAAGAATTCCCTTGAATCTCTGCCAGGAATCATCTGGAATTCCTGCCAGGTTTTCATTAGAATTTCTGCCAGGATTCTGCTGGAATTATACAAGATTCCCGTGAAAATCCTGCCTGAGATTTCACCGGAATAACTCTCAGGATTACACCGGATTTCCTGTTGGGAACTTTTATTAGAATTCTTCCGGAATTCCTATTAGGGTTCCTCTGGAATTCTTGTTAGGTTTCCTTCGGAAATCCTGTTAGGATTCCTTCTGAATTGCTTTCAGGATTCCTCCAGAATCCCTATCTAAATTTCTCCGCAATTCCTGACGGGATTCCTCTGGAATTCCTGTCAGGATCCATCCGGAATTAACGTCAGGGTTCCACTGGAATTTATGTCAGAATTTCTCTAGAATACCTGTCAGGATTCTCCTATTATCCCTGTCAGGATTCTCATGTTATCCCTGTCAGGATCCTGTTCTGGAATCCCTCTGGAAGAACCGCATACCATCACCACCTTCTCATTCTGTAAAGTTGATAACGTCAAATTTGAACATTACTAAACAAAAATATCAATATCGGATTTAGAGCGATATTTCCACTAAAATTCTGAATATAGAGTGTAAAAGGTTAAAATGGGCCACTTCTTGAACTCAACACCGCATACAATAACTGCCTTCCAATTATGTAAAGAAAAAACATCAAGTTTGTGCATTTACTGTATAAAAAAAATCATCAGCCAGGGGTTTAGGGGGCTATTTTCATTTAAATTATAATTATAGGGTAATATAGGGTAAAATGGACCATTTCTTGAACTCAGCACCTCATCCCATTATTGCCATCCAATTCAGATAACATCAAATTGGTCGATTACTTTGCAAAAACATCTACAAAACTAATTTATAGAGATCTATTTGCAAAATAAGTTATATAGGGTGACATGGGGTAAAATGGGTCATTACTTAGACATGTCACAGCATGGCCCCATCATCATTGAGTGCTGTAGAGCTGATGACATATAACTTGTCCAATCATAAGCTTAAATTATTGTAGCATTTGAAGCTAGACGTTATATTCATTAATACTACTAATATAGGGTGAAATGGGGTAAAACACGCCACTTCTTGTACTAAGCATAGCATGATGTCTTCGTCATTCAATTTTGTAGATATAATAGCATGAAATTTGTTGATCCATGTAAAAAAATCTGCATTAATTGAAATTAAAGGCGAACATTCATCAAAACTATAAATTTAGGGTGAAATAGGGCAAAATGAGTCACTTATTAGGCTCAGCACTGCTTGAACTCTTCAGTACTCTATTCTGTAAACATAATAGTATCATATTCGTCAATTTATATACACAAAAAATAGCGGCGTGTAAAGTTATGAAAGTATACCCATTAAAAACGGCTGATTTAGGGTAAAATGGGGCAAAATGAACCCTTTCCCGAGGTCTGCACAAGATGAACCCATCACCATTCGATTTATCGGCCCATTTTCCATGGAAAATGCATCAGTTCGAGTTTCAAAACCAGCGGCTTATAAATAAGTCCGATTACGGGCGCGTTTCTGCCCACTGTGCATCGTCATGATCATCATCCCGTCCGGATGCAGACTGTTTGGTTATTGGTGGTCGAGGTGAGCGAGGTGGCCTGCGGCAACCACACACCATCCACACGCCGATTCCGGCCATTAAACTGACGTCGTCGACGAAGACCCCCTGCAGAACTCAGCTCGGTGGCAGCAGCAGATCGCGGCGGCGGCGGCGTCGTGCCGCGGACTGAGTGTTCTATTTTTTCCCTCCCCCCGGTGCGGCTGCATTACTAAGTTGCGGCGATGCACGCGCGTGCCAATGCAACTCCCATGCCGTCTGAGTTGCCGCGCCGTGTCTCTTCAACCTCAACCCAGCCGCCGTGTACGGCGAACCGAACCGAACCGACGACCAACCTTCAACATCCGCTGATGGTGAAGACGCCGGCATATGGAATTGCTGGAATGGATGCATGTACCTTCATCGCGCGCCAAGAGATGCGCTTTCATTTTCAACGTCCGCCCGCCATCCATCACCATCAGGTCGCAAGCCGCGAGAGTGTAGTCTCTAGCGGTAGATACAGTGGAAACTCAACGAAATCGTTAGGTTATATTTTGGAGCCAAGTTATTATTGTAAATCGACTCAAAACTCGATATTCTATTATTTTTGTTTTATTATTGTTCTCAAGACGTCCTTAAGACTAATTCGACTTCCAAATGTGGCCTGAATGCTAGATTCTTGCAGTTTTTCCCACCGGTAATCGCTTCAAATCCCACTGTGCAAAACGCTTGAAACTTCGAAGAAGTGGGGGAGAGGGGACACTGGATGCGTGCGTGCGAACGAGTACTTCCTGCCGCCGTCCACTGGAAGATGGCATACTGGCGCGTGCTCTTCGACTGCTGCCACCGCCCTTCACAGGACCGAGTAGGAGCGTCACCCGACCGACAATCGTGATGCGGTCTGCAAACGGTGTCGACACCAATCTTGCCGCGATCTAAAGATAGACTTTTAATACCAAAAATGTAGAAGAAAAACAAATATGCGTGCCCTCGGGTTTAACCATGACGACACGAGCGAGGGCACGCACCGCGTTGCTGGCGGAAGAGGGTCTCAACTCCACGCGCAACATATCATCGGGTCCGGCCATCGGTCGTCTCCCGGGGGTCTTCACCCGCGCGACGCCACACCATCACCGGGAACACGGTGGCGGGAAGGTTTGTTTTCGAAAAATAAATCTCTGGGTGAAAAATGTCAAACCGAAAACGAGTCACATCTTTTGACGGCAGCGGCGATGCGATGATGACTGCTGCTGCCGAAGGTAAGTTCGAAGGGGGTCTAAAAATAGTTCCCCCCCTCGGATGTTGCAGTTTGGGAATTGTACCGTAGGGGAAACGAAGGTTGACGCCACTCTCGACTTCGACCCAAAACATTTGGAGTTCGCAATCTTTGACTTCGACTTCTTGAAGCTAGAAGAAATATCTTAAAGACATTGGATTCGATTTCGATTTCGATTCAATTCCGATTCGATTTCGATTCGATTTCGATTCGATTTCGATTCGATTTCGATTCGATGTCGATTCGATTTCGATTCGATTTCGATTCGATTTCGATTCGATTTCGATTCGATTTCGATTCGATTTTGATTCGATTTCGATTTCGATTCGATTTCGATTCGATTTCGATTCGATTTCGATTCGATTTCGATTCGATTTCGATTCGATTTCGATTCGATTTCGATTCGATTTCGATTCGATTTCGATTCGATTTCGATTCGATTTCGATTCGATTTCGATTCGATTTCGATTCGATTTCGATTCGATTTCGATTCGATTTCGATTCGATTTCGATTCGATTTCGATTCGATTTCGATTCGATTTCGATTCGATTTCGATTCGATTTCGATTCGATTTCGATTCGATTTCGATTCGATTTCGATTCGATTTCGATTCGATTTCGATTCGATTTCGATTCGATTTCGATTTCGATTCGATTTCGATTCGATTTCGAATTCCATTCGATTTTGATTTTGATTCGATTTCGATTTAGATTCAATTCGATTTTGATTTCAATTAGAATTCCATTCGATTTTGATTTCGATTCGAAATGTTGAATGATGATGCATTCACTCGCCTACTAAAGGTGTCGACATTAACGTATCTCCGAAATCAATCTTTCAGGATTTGTATAGCACCAAACCATATCTTGACTCTACTCTTGACTCTACCACAGTCTCGGTTATTCAACCGAAAAATCCAAATGGAAATCCCACCGCCGGCATCCAGCGAATGCGAAGGGTGACTATTTTTAGGTTTACCTTTCCCCCTAGTCTTGCTTCCGTCTGACAGAGCTGTTAAGGCGAAAGTGTAGTAAGAATATTGCAACGAAAAGAATTTTCAAGAGAACCAAGGTGGGTACATAGCTGTAAAGGCACGCGCGTAGCAGCAAGCTTACCTCCAGCAGAGAGCAGCTGTGCCGTCCTGAGCAAGGGTAGGGTGGTCCATTTTTGTCAATTTAGTTTTAATTCTTTGTATCTTTTTATACAAATTTCACGATGAAAAAGGGAATTGAATCAAGAATCGAAGTCGAATTGAAATCGAATCGAAATCGAATCGAAATCGAATCGAAATCGAATCGAAATCGAATCGAAATCGAATCTAAATCGAATCGAAATCGAATCGAAATCGAATCGAAATCGAATCGAAATCGAATCGAAATCGAATCGAAATCGAATCGAAATCGAATCGAAATCGAATCGAAATCGAATCGAAATCGAATCGAAATCGAATCGAAATCGAATCGAAATCGAATTGAAATCGAATCGAAATCGAATCGAAATCGAATCGAAATCGAATCGAAA
The DNA here is from genome assembly GCF_035046485.1 of Aedes albopictus. NCBI lineage: Eukaryota > Metazoa > Arthropoda > Insecta > Diptera > Culicidae > Aedes > Aedes albopictus. The sequence continues at coordinate 402,062,720 of NC_085137.1, forward strand.
TCGAATCGAAATCGAATCGAAATCGAATCGAAATCGAATCGAAATCGAATCGAAATCGAATCGAAATCGAATCGAAATCGAATCGAAATCGAATCGAAATCGAATCGAAATCGAATCGAAATCGAATCGAAATCGAATCGAAATGGAATCGAAATCGAATCGAAATCGAATCGAAATCGAATCGAAATCGAATCGAAATCGAATCGAAATCGAATCGAAATCGAATCGAAATCGAATCGAAATCGAATCGAAATCGAATCGAAATCGAATCGAAATCGAATCGAAATCGAATCGAAATCGAATCGAAATCGAATCGAAATCGAATCGAAATCGAATCGAAATCGAATCGAAATCGAATCGAAATCGAATCGAAATCGAATCGAAATCGAATCGAAATCGAATCGAAATCGAATCGAAATCGAATCGAAATCGAATCGAAATCGAATCGAAATCGAATCGAAATCGAATCGAAATCGAATCGAAATCGAATCGAAATCGAATCGAAATCGAATCGAAATCGAATCGAAATCGAATCGAAATCGAATCGAAATCGAATCGAAATCGAATCGAAATCGAATCGAAATCGAATCGAAATCGAATCGAAATCGAATCGAAATCAAATCGAAATCGAATCGAAATCGAATCGAAATCGAATCGAAATCGAATCGAAATCGAATCGAAATCGAATCAAAATCGAAATAAAATCGAAATCGAATCTAAGTCGAAGTTGAATTGCAATCTTACGAGTTAGAACGAAAAAATGATCGAATCACTTTCAGTCCAACTCCAAACGATCATCGTTCGCGAGGGAAACACCATAATAGGTCGAATTTCACTGAACATCAACCTCCTCGCCGTCACCCCAAAGCTTCTCCACAAACACGCATCCTGTTTGTATGACCGCCGCCGCCCTGCATGGCACAGGAAATCACTATAGCCAAAATATAAACTGATACCCCACCATAAATCACAGCGCCACCATCATCGCGCATCGCATCGTCCACTACGTACTGACTGTGGAGGGCAGGGCAGGGCTGTCCAGTAGTATGGGACACGCTTGTATGGAAAAAATAAATCCTCGCTCCAGTCGACTTTTTAGATCCCATTTAGGTCCCATATGAACTGTACAAAATTTCAGCGCAATCGGTGAAACTATAATTTAGCGCAAGCGGTTCAAAGTTTTCATACGATTTACTATGGGAAAAGTTACACTTTCAAACAAAAAATCCCAGAGGTCGCCCTTTGTCTCCTTAATTCAAATCGATCAACGCATCTTGTAGGTAGAATAATCATTTATGAAACTTTCCTTCGAAGACCGCAAAACGATTGGATGCTTGTGAAAAAAGTTATTGATTTATTACCGATTAGTGATCAAACGAACGGCTTTTTGTTTTGTTTTATCAGCAGCACTGCTGCTGCCGTTGCTGCATGGGGTGGCGGGAGGTATCACCACCCACAGAAACAGCAGCAGCCAAGGCAGCAGCTACAGTGCTGCTAATAAAACAAAACAAAAAGCCGTTCGTTGGTTCACTAATCGGTAATAAATCAATAACTTTTTCTACAAGCATCCAATCGTTTTGCGGTCTTCGAAGGAAAGTTTCACAAATGATTAATCTACAAGAAGCGTTGATCGATTTGAATTAAGGAGACAAGGGGCGACCTCTGGGATTTTTAACCTGAAAGTGTAACTTTTCCCATAGTAAATCGTATGAAAACTTTGAACCGCTTGCGCTAAATTATAGTTTCACCGATTGCGCTGAAATTTTGCACAGTTCATATGGGACCTAAATGGAATCCAAAAAGTCGACTGGAGCGAGAATTTGATGTTTGTCCCATACTACTGTCCAGTCCAGCGCCGTACACGACGCACCACAAAAATCGGCAGCGGCGGCGGCGCTGAATGACGTCAACAACGCAAGTCGATTTTTTCTCTGCGTGCCGCTTTTAGGAGGTCGCTTTGGACGAGAACCAGCGAGAAACACGCAGATCAAACAATGGAATCTTCCATAGGGTGATATTTTTACTCGAGGGGTGTTCATATGCTTTATTATAGTCTATTTATGAAGTAAAAAATAAGAAATTACAAAGAGTTCATGGATCGACCGGGAATCGAACCCTACGCTTGGTCTTGCTGAGTGCCCACGCGTTTACCACGTCTACTAGAAAATCAATCCTCAATAATCGATAAATTTCACTTTAACGTATCGATTACATCACATTGGGAACATCTCGCTACCGTAGTGTACGATTAAAGGAAGGTTAAAGCACATGGACACCCCTAGAACACACAAAATAACTGTAAAAAACCACACTGTTCAATTTCTTCCCATAGTTCTTCCTACCAACTTCAGTCCAAAATTTACCCAACAAATGCAAGTAGTCTTACGTAATCCCTCTTCTAATCCCACCTTCGACTAGTTCTGTGCAAATCACATTGCGAGCGCATACAATGTTGTTAACTCGAATTTCATCGACCCGAATAAAAAAAATGTAAACAAAAATGTGCGATCGTCTCTTCGCAAAAAAAAAGAAAAAAAAACTGTCGGTGGCGGCTGTGGCGACGATCAACACAAAATGGTCAAAACAGCGCACACCACCGTGGTGACCGTGCCAAGAAGGGGGAAAAAGGAAAGAAAGAAAGAGGGAAGGACGGTATGGAGAGAGAGAGGGGGGGCGTAGCCGAAAATCAAGAAGACATAGAAAATTTGCGCGACTACGACGACGACGACGATCGCGATCGACACACACAACACTCGCACAGGGCGACCGAGTTCAACGCCCGGCCGAAACGGTTTGGCAAATTTGGCCGTGGATCCTCTCTGTTGTTTTTTTTTCTCTCGGTGCTGCCAATTTGCGAATTTACTGTTCTTATGGAGGGATGCGGAAAGCGAAGTAATTTATTTTTCTTTTCCTTTTACGAGAGGCTTAATGGTGGCCCGTCTCTTTCCTTCTACTTTGTATCTTTCTATCTATTTTCTTCCCTTCCTATCACCCAACTTTACAGCACATACATCTGTGAAGTATGTATGTACAGCAATCTGTGCAGTATGTATTTAAAACGATCTGTGCAGTACATGTATGTATGTGTAACATTATCCTAAGAATAATCAGTAACATTTACTCCTGGCAGTTTCAAGTGAACATCTCTCAGAGCCAAAATCCAGTTCAACCATAACTCTACAAATTTACGCCATCGTAGAATCTTCGACACCCCGCTACGGACCCGAAATCACCTGAAAGCCTGTGATCGGATTCATGCATGATTTCAATGGGATGAAGAAAATTATTTCCTGGGGATATGACGACAAATGTGATAAAAAATATGATAAGATTGTTTTACCGTGGCCAGTTGTATTAATTGTTATGTGTTGGCATATTTCTAAGTAATTTTACATTTTAAGGTTCAGTTACGGTAAAGAGTTAATCCTTCATTCCAAATAAACGAACAAACGTTCTTTCTGAAATTATAGCCGAAAAATTCAGAGGAATCACCTTAGAAATTCCTGAAAGAAGGCCCAGAACAACTTGCTGAAGAAATTCCCTAGGGAATTCTTGGAGAACTCGCCTAGAGGAATCAAAACTAGAGTTTCTGGGGGAGCTTCAAGAGAAATTCCAGAAGGAAGCCTATCATGAAGTACCTAGTAAGTTAATACCAGCAGGACTTTTTGAGTGAACCTGAGTTTCTGAAGGACTTCTCAAGAAGTCATAGAAACAATCCTTGAGGGGTGCTTAGAGAATCTCTGGAAGAATTCCTTAAGAAATCCTTCGAGAAATTACAGAATCCTGAAGGAATCCTACCAGGAACTTCTGAAATGATTTCAACAGGCATTCCTAGAAGAATCCAAGGGTTTTTGACCCCATTCTCGGCACTACAGGTAAACAAAATTGTGCATTACCTAAATTCACAACGAAACGACCATTTGCGTCCACTTCTTTCATCTGAATCATATACCTTATTGCGTGAGGTTGTTGTTAACAGTGATTGTTTTGAAGGTTTTCTGCCGAAGAGTTGACTTTGAACGAGTTTATTGCAGCTAGTCCAGCGCCAATTCCCGGCACCAGTGCCGAACTTTTAGCAAAATCAAATGAGAAATCACTTCGGCCATCTTTGTGCTGACGAAGTGCTCTCTTCTGCACGTAATAGCCGGGAATTGGCGCGAGTGCTCAAGTAGTTCAAAAGCTCGGCTACCTGGAAGAATCTTGGTAGGAAATTCTGTAGAAATCATGTCTCCATAAGTTCCTTCATGAGATTTTACTGAAGCAAATTCAAGGATTTCAGTCGTCGAAGTCTTCAAAGATTCTTCCATGATTTTCTTCTTGAGGGCATCCATAAAGTACGTCACGCTCTTAGGGGGAGGGGGTTCCGTAAAGCGTGATAAACAATGTGTTAGGTATACGAAAAACCCGTACAAAGGGGGGAGGGGGATCTAAAATTTCAAAATTTTGCGTGACGTACTCAATGGATGTCCCCTTGGATTCCTCCAGGAACTTCTTCGAAATTTTCCTCCACAATTTTCCTTCAAGGATTCATTTAAAAGCTTTGTCAAGGGTTGCTCCTGGAGTTCATTCAGAAGCTTCTTCAGAAAGTTCATAAATGATTCCTCCAGGAATTCCATCAGGGATTGATTCAGAAACTTCTTTAGTAATTCAATGGAATTTATTCAGCGATTTATTCAGGAGTTCCTTCGAACGTTCCTCTAGAAGTTCCGTTAGAGGTTTCTCCTGGCGATAATTCAAAGATTCTTCTAGAAGTTTCTTCAGAGATTCCTGCTGGAATTTCTTCTTAAATACCGTATAACCCCGTTAATACGACACCGACTGTTGTCGAATAACCGGGGTAAACTTTTAATTCGACAAACTGGTCACCATGCTCATTGAAATTTGACAACTCTATTTTTGTTTTTGTTTTGATTTCCGGATTTGTTGTGAAACATAATTTCAACAGATATTGCGGTGGTGCGAATGAAAAGCTCATTCTTTCTACGGTTGTTGCCATCCTCAGTTCAATCCGGTTGGTCTCCAGGCGGTTTGGGTGTCGAATAGCACCAACTTAGAACTTCCGGAATTAGCGGCCGCAAGAGGAGCTGCTGCGGGTGCGAGTATAAGCGCAATATCAAACTGTTTTGCATTTACAGTGTACATCGCTGTGACATTTGAACACTTTTTAATTCGACACTTGTCGAATAAGCGGGGTACGAATTAAAAAGTGTCGTATTAAAACGTGTCGAACCAACGGGGTAAGACGGTACCTCCAAGAATTCCATTAGAGCGTGCGACCGTGCCGAGCTCTCGACGCATACTGAATTCGACACCAGCGAAACAAACTGCTTGGTGGTTAGGTATGCGGAAGGCGAGAGTAAGTCCCGGCTTCATATAAACAATTCGCTCTCACTTGTAGTTAGTGGGCACAAACGCGAATGTGTTGTGAATAGGCATCTAAGCCGAAAGAGAGATGGGTTTGCAAAAAAGGAGTGTTCACGGTGTGGCTGCGGAATCAGTGGCTTTCTATTTCGTAGAATCATTACCTGTTCTGTGGCGCAGGACTAGCGAATACGTCGTGGGTTCGAATCCCACAGAACACGATTTTCACAAATTTCATCTCTAAATTTGTCAATTAGCAAAATTTCGTGCCTTTTAATAACAACTTTTTTCTGTAGGGTTCATCCAACATAAAACTGTTTTCATAGATTTTTCCAAGGAAATACCTTCAGCAGTTCCTTCAAGGATCGTCCAGGAATTTTTCTAGGGATTCATCAAGCGATTTCTCCTGGAATTCTTTGAGGAATTTCCATTGAAGTTTCTTGAGGGATTTCTCCTGGATGTCCTTGATGGGTTTCTTCAGAAACTTTTTTACAGATTCCTCCAGAAACTCGTCAAGAGATTTCTCCAGGGACTCTTCAGGAATTTCTCTATGGACTCTTCAGGGATTCCTGCAGGAATTTCTCTTAGATTTTTTGATGGATTTTTTCGGGGAATTGCTTGAGAAATTTCTCCATAAACTCTTTGATGCTTTCCTCTATAAACTTCTCAATGATTTCTCCAGGGATACTACGCGAATTGCTCTAGGACTTTTTTTAAGAACTCCTTCTTGAGTTTCTCCGGTCATTGCTTCAGGAATTTTCCTGGATCTCTGCGACAAATTTCTCTTGCAATTGCTGGAAAGATTTTTCCATTAAAACCTGCAGGCGTTTATTTTCAAATTCTTTCATTGGTTTCTGAAGGAACTCCTTCGGGGACCTCCTCCATGAACCCGTTCAATATTTTTTCACAAAATCTTCGGGGATTTCTCTAGGAATTCTTCTTAAAATTCCTCTAGGCATTTCTTAAACGATTGAGCTGGAAATGTTTGAAGGACTTCTCCTGGAATTTCTGGAAATATTTCTCCAGGAACTCCATCTAGGATTTCTCCAGGCACTCCATCACGGAATTTTCCATGAACTTTTTCAGGAATTTCATCTGAAGATCCATAAGGGATTTCTCCAGGAACTCCTTCAGAGATTTATGTAGGAAGTTCTTCTTGAAATCCTGTAAGGATTTTTTTTTCTTGAATTCCTCTAGGAATTTCTTCAGGGACTTTTTTCTGGTTTTCTTTAAGAGATTTGTCCTAAAGTAGCTGAAGCATTTTTATCCTGTAATTGCTGGAGAGATTCTCCCAGGAACTCCTTCGGGGGTTTCTCCAGGAGTTTCTTCTTTGTTCACCCAGGAAGTTTTTCATGGATTTCTATAGGAATTTTTTCAGGGATTTTTCCAGGAATTTCTCTTCGAAATCTTTCAAAAATTTCTGCGCAATCCTTCTAGGAAATCCGTCAGAGTTTTCTATAGGAGTTCATTCAAGGAATTTTCCGGATATTTTTTCGGGATTCCTCCATTAATACCTGCAGGGATTTTCCGTCCTGAAATTTCTGGAGAGATTTTTCCAGGAACTCCTACAAGGACTCCCTCAGGGATTCCCTCCATAAACGCCTTCTGGGATTCCTTTAAGAACTCCTTCAGGGATGCTTCCAGGATTTTTTTTCTTGAAATTCATCATTCAGGTGTTCCTTCGGGAATTCCTTTAGGAAATCCGTCAGAGGCGTTTTTCTGGAGTTCATACAAAGATTCCTCAAGGTGTTTCTTCAGGGATTCCTACGGAAATACCTTCTGGGAAGTTTCTCTTGCAATTGCTGGAGAGATTCCAGGTACTCCTTCAGAGACTCTTCCGAGTGCTTCTGAAGGAATTTCTTAAGGAACTCTTTCTACGAGCTTCTTCATAAATTGCTCCATGAGTTTCCTCAGGGGTTCCTCTTGAAGTGGATGCAGCGACTCCACCTGACATTTCTTTTGTGGTTTCTCTAAGAGTTCCATCAGTGATTCCTCAAGGATATTTCCGTCAGGGATTCTCCCAGGAGTTCCTTCAAGAGCATTTTACAGCAATTCTTGCAGGAGTCCCATCAAGAATTCCTTCAGCTTATTCGGGATTCACTACGAGATTTACTTCGAGATTTCTCTAGTAACCCATCTTGCATGTAACATTCGATACCATTTGGCCTGTGAACAATCCATCTCCTTTGCGTTGCGCAGAAACACACTCCGATGCGCCTTTCGAACTACATATTCACCCCGAAATTCCTGCTGGAACTTATCCAGCATATTTTGATGGAATTTCTACAAGATTTCCTCCTCAGATACCGCTAGAAAAACTACATCTGTGATTTCTCCAGAGGTTTTTGTTAAAATTGCTCAGAAGTTTCCGTCTGAGATTCACCAGTAATTCTTCGGAAAGACATTCATCTTGTGATTATTCTACGAATTAAAAAAAAAATACCAAGAATTACTTTGCATAGAAATTCCTCCGGGGGTATCTCACGGAATTTCTCCAGGAGTTCCACTAGGAATTTATCCAGAACTTTATTTATAACACCCATGTCTCATTAGAGCTGACATAGCTCTAATGAGACATGGGTGTTTCTTGGGTATCCTCATTATGAAAACGCTATTACCTTTTCTGCCGTGAATCGCATATCAGTCCCATCTTTGCTGGATTTCCTATGCAAATGGGGCAAATATGCGATTCACGGCAGTTTTATTGCTCTATACTGTAATATATTACATTGTGTTGCATTATTGAGTATATATTTATATATCAGCAATTGCATTGGCATTATATTACTGTCATAATTCTTTAGGTCAGGAAAGGACTCGACAGCGAATAATACTCACTCAAATTGTTCACAAATCAATACCTTATTTCAGGTTGCTACATTAAATAGGACTTCATAAGATTTCAGCATATTATTATATTGATATTTCCATAATTCAATGCTATATTCCCTCATAAGGGTTCGTTCAAATATAACGTATCGCAAGGGGGGGGAGGAGTGGTTCTGGCACTGTGTTACGCTTCATACAAAATTTCAAATTTTCTCATACAAAAGTAGTTACGTCGGGGAGGGAGGGGATCTGAAATAGTCAAATTTAGCGTTACATAATATTTGAATGAACCCTAACAAATTATACTATTGACTATATAACTATGCTGGATGGGGAGGGTGCATCAGGGCATCATTGAAGTTGTAACTGTACGACGGAGTGGTTGCCAACCGGAGTGAGGTGAGAAGTAACTATAACATCCTTGTAGATGGGTTCTTCTATCCCAACAGTTGCAATGGATTTGACGCGCCCTTCTTATAACAAACCATCCCGTAGAAAGCTTGACAAGTAATGTAAATTTCATTATTCACCTTGTTGGATCATACTGTTGGAAGGAGATTCTCTTAACCCTTTGGAGCCGGACTGTTTCGCCACTGCTGCCGCAACCTCGCTGGCCTCGAACACGTTTGTAAGGGTCGGTTTTATCACCGGGGTCATATATGACCCCTCCGGCTCCAAAGGGTTAAACCCGCGGATTTCGCGTAAGTGTATCTACTTACGGGTCCGCCACATCCCCTTTTGGCCCTTCATACAGCGGTACGTTGCATTCAAAGTGGTCATGGCACATCTGTCCAGAAAAAAGGCAAGACATGTCTGTCTAGTGGAGACGTCGGGTAAGACTAACCCAACAAATATTTTTGCTGAACAAGAGTGGAACGAACCACTCTTAAGCAAGCTTTAGCTCAAGCAACTGTTATTCAGCTAGTTCTGTTTCTTGGGAAGTGGATTTTTCTGTTACTGGCGTTCTCACTCACAGTATCTCATGAAATCGAAATCGCTTCCACTGCTGTCTATAGTTGCCATGTCGTTTGGTGTTTAAAGGTTATGTTCCAGTAGGGATGTTATAAGTATGTTATAATAAGTAGAAGATGTAATGGTTATGCTGTGTCAAATGACATTTCCTATACAGCTTTGAAACCGAAAACTCTTATAAACTGTAAAATGATTGTATAACGCTCAACTGGGTAGCAGGCTTGGTTCCAGGAGGGGAGTAATTTCATAAAGACTATGCAAAAAAGTTAAGTTATAATATCGAGTTACGTCATATCGAAGTATGACTGTATTAAACTCTACACAAAAATAGTCAGAAGCCCATAAGATCTTCATCGAATCAGTTGGGAAGTTTTAGAGAAAAGACAGTAATCCCCCAATAGTTGAATCGATCAACCATCTGAGTCGCTTTTGCAAATTTCACCGTACGACGTCGTCCCCGGGCCAAAACACGGTGAGTACGAGCGTGGGGCAGGCGGCGGGAACCGCCGTTCGGTCGGTCGGTCGTTTGTTTGTTATTGTTTGAATCGCAAGCCCGCCCGCCGCCTCGGGAGGATCTTCTTCTTCCTGACGGCTGCACCACCACAGCCGCGCGCCGCGTTGCACTGCCACCCCGTCCGTATTGACCTGTTTGCTACGCTTGTGGTCAACTCGTGGACAAACTGCGTAGCAAATTCGGACGACGAGAACAACTACCACCACAATGAAGACGACGACGACGACGACCGGCGACCACGATCATCAATGAACAACGGTTCCGTCTTCCCTCTCGAAGTGGCGCGCAAAACCGTTCAGTTTTCGTCTTGGTCTTCTTCATCTTCCGTGCAAAATTCGGCGAAGCTGCACAAAACATCACAACCCAACTAAATGTCAATCCGACACTCGCCGGGCTCAAGTCGTCTGCTGATCTCGTCGCGTCTTTCTTCGGCCATTCACACCGCACGTCGACACTCGATCGACGCACAGCTCTGGCTGGCTGGCTGGGGCGCTAATCAGAACCGCAATCGAACGCGGCGACCTCGCCACCGTACGACCTGTGTCGACAGCAGCTAGAAGTCTGGTTCTGGTTGCACGTTTACCAGTGCTGCCAACAACTTTTTCTGTCCAAGTCTTGAGAGTTCCCAGAAACAAACAGTTTGTAAGAAATGTGAATAGTAAACAAAGTAAACGCTAAGATAAGCTTGACATCATCTTATATTGGTGAGCTCGTTTTATTTTTTCATAAATTTTATAAGTAGGGGGATTAGGGGCATAATGGACACCCTAAGCAAATGAGTATGTTAGGCTTGTATAACAGACAAAAACTTAACGTATTATCAGTTGGCCTACAACTTTAACTTTATTTCAATCATTTACAGCTGGTAGAATGTCATTATTGTGAAGAACTAATGAATTGAAAACCGTGTGTTTTTTGGGGCTGGCAGGAAAGGTACGGGGCGAAATGGACACCCATCGGGGCATAATGGACACCCCTGCATATTTTATGCTGTATCTTTGAGAATACCGACCAGTTAAGTAATTTGCCAATAGAGATCAATACCACAGATATAATACTCCATCTTAGACGAGTTTACATAAATTCGAAGTTAAATAAATAAATTTTGGGCTAAAATAATAGGATTGAATATTTTCAAACTCTATAAAACGCCTAACAGTATGCAACGCGCATACATCCATTCATATTTGCCAGTGTTCATTTCGCCCCGAATAGACTACAACATTGAAATTGCTATTTTCAGTGTGTTCTGATCAAAAATATAATACTTCACCCATTGATAAACTGATAAATCTACATGTAATAAGCTAACAATTCACTTGTTTGTATGGTGGACACACTCAATCACTCGTAATACCTTATTTGTTGTTGCTTAGAAATTATAAGAAATCCACCATATGAAAGACATACTACAATTTCAATGATATTTTGGTTATTTTGAAGGAATATAAATGGTATTTTTGAAGAATAGAACAATGACTCGTTCCTTTACACTTATGCATGGAAAGTTTTACATAAAAGTCAACGGTTTCGGCAAAAACAGGGGTGTCCATTTCGCCCCGGGTGTCCATTATGCCCCTAATCCCCCTACATATTTTGATTTTTTTAATGTCTCCAAAATATGCACTGAACTGGTGAAGTACAATGTCATAATCGTGAAAACATGAAACCAGATCCATAAATCTTCGCCTTCTACATTAATCGATATGGCAACACTGTCATTGCACCCATAACATTGTTTCAAATCCGGGAAGATTAGAGGTCGAAGACAAACATCGTACCGACTGCTGGCTGCGCCAGATCAATGGCCGATACACATGTATGTTTGATTGATTGATTTGCCGACCAACAACAACGTCATTACGACGCAGACAAGATGAATGAAAATGTCAAACAACCAAAACACCAACTAACCTGTATCGGCGGATACGACGTCCAAGGTGCTTAGGATCTCCTGGTAGTCTCGGCTCAGTACGTAGGGCTGCGTCTGGATAATGTGCTCCAAGACACGTGGGTAGTTTTCTCTGCGGAAGGGAGGAAAAGAAGGAAGAAGAGGTTAGATTGTGATTCTTTGTATCAACCCTGTTAAAAATATTCATAAAATAATTATACATTATTATCCAATTACGATACATTCTATTGTTTGGATTGTAGGATTGTTCTTTATTTTGGTCGGAACACACATACGTATCGCAAACGCTCTTCGTACATACGTAGAGAAGAGAAGGATAGATTTATGTATAGGAAAAGACGAAGCTTGATTGATCTTTCATTTTCTGTAACGGTTTTTGGGTTTCGGTAACAGTAGGTTGATGTCCTGATGTCCCCTATCAACCGTAGTTGGGCTGCCACCTTAGGTATAGCTTCCGATGAAGGAGCATTTCATACTCAGCCGCTGGATGCCAGAACAGACGCTGTTTGAGCCGCACTTCCTTGGTGAACAGAGGCTCGAGACGTACATCCTTGTAACAACTAACAACAACATCATATATGATGCTATGTCTTATATTTGTTTTGGTAGCATAGTTAGTAAAGCAGTCGTCCAGCGTACGTTGGTCGTGAGTTCGAATCTCACGTGAGCTGCATTTTTTTACATAATTTCAATCATAATGTATCCATCTGTGCATATTTACGTTACATATAACGAAGTGTCTTGAATTCATAATTGTAATCTAGAAGCACCGACTTCATAAGCTCATCAATTTCATCTGAATCAGTTTCAGAAAGAATCACAAGTTGCAAAACCATTTGCAAATGTTACATTGATTCTTTGTTCGAATCATACAAGATAGCTAATCCAATACCAATTCCGGAAAAGAGGAAAAATCACAGAAAACCAACAACCGGAAAGATAACGGAAAGGTGCGTACATGAAAGCCGAAAGTCTCCACGCGCTGTAGCAAAAGCAAACCCAAAGACCCAGACAGAGCCCCCCACAGGCTCTCTCGTGTTGTTGGGCTGTTGACTTTGTATCTTCATCGATGCGTGCTGCATACCTCCCGATTCAAGCCCGAGCACCGCCGCACAACAAATCTTCCAAGCAACAACCACACAGCAAAAGTAGGTAATGCGGCGTCCGTCCGATGTAAACATGCTCTCATAATCGCGGCTGCACGCACATTGTGCGTCCCAGGTTCCGCTCGCTTTCTTGTGTAGAGAGTTAAAGCCCTGCCGCCGCCGGCCGGACTTCCACGTGTGCGGGATTGGATTGTTGTGGCGACGACGGGGCCTTTTAATGCCGAGAAGGCGCCTTCGTTTCAACCGAGCTCGACGAGCTACTTGGAAGCCGCTCGGTGCGTTCGTTCGTAAACGCATCATCACGTTGCCGTTAAACCAATAGAGCTTTGCCGTGCAGGGCTGGTAGCGAATTGCTTAGTACTCAATACCAAATTGAGTAATTGCCGAAACAAGCACCAAAAACTTCATTTCAAGATAACTTATTTTAAAGTTCAGTCAATTATTACTATTAAAAAAATCCTCACTCATGCATTTAAAAGGATTTCATCAGACATTCCGTCAAGAATTCTTTGTGGAAATGCTATAGAAATACCTTTTGGAATGCCTCCCATGATTCCTTCCGTATTTCTTCAGGTAACTTTTCTTGTTATTCCTTTTTAAATTCCTCCCGGATTTTTTTTCGAATTCCTACCAGCATTTTCCCAAGATTCAATCATTCAAACATTTTTTCCAGGTTTCTTCCTTGCATATTTTCCAGAATTCGTGAATTCCGATCGATTTCCCATAGAGTTTTTCACGGGACACCTACGTTATTTCCTTTCAGAATTTCTTCCCTTGTGAGAAATTTCACAGAGTTCCTCCAGAGTTTTGCCTTAATTAGCACAAGAGTTTCTCTAAGGATATATCGCAAATGTGTTCGGTGTTCTTAGCACTTCTCCAGAAAAGTTGCTACAAGATCCTGAATCCTGGGATTTCTAATAGACGCTCTCCAATGATTTCTTAAGGAGTTTTTCACGAATTTTCTGTAGGAGTTTCTCCTGGAATTTCTTCCGATGTTTCTTCTGTATTTTTTCCAAGAACTTTTCGAGAGCTTTCTTCCTGGATTTCTATTGGAGTTGCAACTGGGATATTTCCAAAAGCCTTGCGGGATTTCTTTCGAAGTGTCAGAAGAAATTTCTCTCGGAGTTTCTCCCGGCACTCCTTTCACATTTTTTACGGTGTTGGTCCTGGAATATCTCTCAGGGTTTTTTTTCTGAATTCATCCTAGAATTTCACTTCTTCTCTTCTGGATACCGGAGAGGCTGCTGGGAATTCTACAGGAACTATTGCTGATATTTCTCATAGGGTTCTTCTGTGTTTTCTTTCATGGCTTTCCCAGACTTCTTTTCCTTGTAGTTGCTTATCGAATTTCTTGCAAAGAGTCACCTGAGATTTGTTTTACATATTTTCTCGGGATTACTTCCAGAACTCTTCCCGGAACCCCTACCAGAAATTGACCCGAGATTCTGGATGTTCCTTTTGGGATTTATTTAATAGTTGCTGCCGGAGTACTTGCAGAGATTTTTCTTCGGAATGTCTCCTACGATAGCTGAAGGAGTTCAGGTGAAATGTAACGAGAAACTTCGCAAAGACTTATTGGAGAAATCGCGTGAGGAACTTCGGAAGAAGTCCTGAGAAAAACAGGGACATCACGATAAAAAGCTCTATGTGTAATCCTGAAAGGAAATATTAGGGAAATTGCAGAAGTAACTCTGAAAACGTCTAATAGAAATCCCGGGAGGAACTACGGGTAAAATCGAAGAGAAACTCTGTAAAACTCTGGAAGAAAAACGAGAAAGAGCTTCTTCAAAAATCTCGCAAAAATTACGAGAAAAACTGTTGGAATGTTATCCCACTAAAGAGAAATTCCTAAATGCACTTTGAATACCTTTTGGAAGGATCTCTGAGAGGAATCGAGCAAGAAACTCTGGAAGCATATCGGAAAAACCTCTGGAGAAAATTCCAGGCGGTACTCCAACAGCGACACCGTGAAAAACTCCTGTTGAAATCCTGGGAGGAACTCTGTTAGAAAACTCAGGAAAAACCCTCGAAATCCCGGAAGGAGCTTTTTATGGGAGCAAATACGTAAAAAAAACACAAGATGAAAACTTGGGAGAACTGGACGAAGCCAGAAAAAAAAACTTCGACAAACCTCCAGGAAAAATCAGGAAAACTCAGGGAATTTTATTTTGACTAATGAGTAGACACCCTGCATTTGGAGCATAGCTTCCCAATCTTCGCTTCGCTTCCCGCTTGCAGGCACGCTTAGATTGTTCTACAAAATATGCAGTGACGACAAACTGGGGGGTCGCGAGGGCCAAGGCCTACCTTGCAAGGTTGGGAACCGCTGATTTAGCGGAAGGATCCTGTTTTTGTTTTTTTTTTCTAGTGGACAATGTTTATCAATTTTCCATAAACTTTTTTTCGAAATGTTGCTCTGCTTCAGTCAATCCTGGTATGTATCAGCAAAAAACACTCACCGACTGCAGGTCTCCATCAATCTTATTAATGCAGATGCCAGCAGTATGTGCAAATTTTCAAAGATACCTTCGATGATCCCTCCAAGAATCCATCTAGGGATTTTTTTCCAAAAAGTCTTCTTATCATTCCTCTACAAATGGCTACAAATTCCTCCAGATATTCTCCCAGAACTTTTTTTTTTTCAGAAACGTCTCTCAGGATTCCACCACAAATTTCTACTGGAACTTCAAGAACTGTTCCAAAACATCCTCTAATGTTATTTGTAGGACTTCTCAAGACATTTCTCCGACGACTTTCCACCAGGTATCTTCACAGGATCTTTATAGATATTCCTCCTGGGATCCGTTTAGGGATTACTTCGTTTTTCAGGAATTACTCGAGCAATTGTCTTGTTTGGCGATTAAAACATTACTATTCACTGTAGTACAATCGAATCCGGGATAGCCCAGAGTCCAGAGCACAGAGTCCGAGTATAGCCCAGTTCCGTGTTGAAAGGAATTATGGCAAGAAATTTCCGAGACCGAGAAATCCAAACAGCTCTTGTAACACAATTTTATATAACGCTGCATGCCGTGGTTAGGTACTAATTTAATTTTTGTTTCAAGTCTTTGATATTTGGTGGTCGTTTACGTGATTTTTTACGATTTGAGCTTAGAAAAATTTCGTCAGTTTTCTATGAGTGGTTTGATTTGATTCAAAATATGGGATTTGCGTGCTTGAGAAAGTTTACTGATTTATGACTTGATGGGGACAAGATTCCTCCAGGAATTTCTTCATTGTTTGTCCCCAAATTTCTTCCAGGACTACTCCAGAAGTTGCTTCTAGGATTCCTAGCGATGAGATTCTTTCAGGGGTTTATTTACGATTCCTTCATAAACCATCGCAGAGGATCTTCTAGGAGTTTTTTTTTCTAAGATTTCTAAAGAGGTGTAGGAATCTCAAGAAAAATAACTGAATCTGGTGGAATCCCAGGAGTGGATTAGATTAGGTTAGATTTGATTAAGATTTCCAAAGAGGTTCCATTTGGGATTCCTACAAGAGCTCTTGCCAGGATTCCTTCAGAAAGTACTGCCGGGATTCCACCAGATTCAGTTATTTTTCTTGATATTCCTACAGGAATTCCTTCCGGGGTTTCTTCAGAAATCTATTCTAGAATTCTTCAAAAGGAATTTCTTCTGTGATTCCTTAGCTCCATCTGAGATTTTTTTTTGAGTTCCTTAAGAAGTTTCCTCTGGGATCCTTCCAAGAGCTTCTTATGAGATTCATAAGAGATTCCTTCTGAGATTCATCCAGAGACTGCTTCCAGGACTCCTTCTGGAACTTCAAGGGTTTCTTAATGAGTTCGGGGAATCCTCCTGGAATAATATTCAAGATTCTCCCAATAATTTAATTTAGAATGTGTTCAGAAGTTTTCTTTTCTGGACTTCGAAAAGGAATTCGTGGAAAAATTAAATCCCGCAGGGTACAATTGGAAAACAAATCAAACAAAATTCCGGAAGGAATTCCATGCAAACAGGCTGGAGATATTCAGTAAGAAATTGTTGAACGAATTCCAGCTGGAACTTTTCTAGGAATCCTGAAAAGAGTTTCTAGAGGAAACAGTTTCTCAAAGAATCCTGGAAGAAGTTCCCGGAGGAATCCCGGAAGGAGTTCTGAAAGGAAAGCAAGAAGAAATTTCCCGAAGAATCCCGGAAACAATTCCCAGAGGAATCCAGAAAAGAGTTCCCAAAAGAATCGCAGAAGTAGATCCCACGAAATCCAGGAAGGAGTTCATGACAAAATCCCGGTAGAAGTCCCGGAGGAATCCCTGAAGGAGTTGCTTGAGGAATCCCGGATAGAGTACCCGAAAGAATCCTGGAAGTTGCTTCTGGAGGAATCCCGGAAGGTGTTTCCAGAAATATTTCCGCATGAATTTCGGAAGGAGTTCTTACAGCAATCCCGGAAGTATTTGCTGAAAGAAATCCGGAAAGAGCTCCTTAACGTATCCCAGAATAAGTTTATGGAGGTATACTGAAAGAAGTTCTTGGAGGATTCCCGAAAGGATCTCAGAAAAAAAAAACCCTAAAGAAATCCTGGAAGGAATCCCTGACGGAATTTTGGAAGAACTTCCTGACGGACTGTCGGAAGGAATTCCTGAAGCAATCCCCGAACTCCTAAAGGAATCTCGGGTGAAATTGCCTGAAGGATCCCAGAATCCCAGGTGAAATCTCGGAAGAAAATCCTTGAGGAGTCTCAAAAGTAACTATAGAAGGAATTGTCGGAACACCGGGAGGAATCCTGTATAGAACTTCTGAAGGAATCAGTAATTTCTTGGCCTTCACAGTTAACGTTACTGTTGCCGAATTTTCCTTTCCTGCATGTATATCGCAGATGCTTGAAGATGTTAAGTGAATTTCACCAACCGGGAATTGAACCCAGACATCCTTAACATAGTCTTGCCGAATACCTGTGCGTTTATCGCTTCGGGGTAACAGCAGCAATGAGGGAATAGAAGGCTTATTAACTTATATTCTAACACCCTCCCCCCATTTGCAATACACTGTAAGGACGTAGCTGGCGCTTCTATTGGAAACATGTACAATTAGAATGTATTCCTCACTTCAAAGAAAAAAACTTGTTCAATTGGTTTTCAATGCATTTCTCGGTGGTTCTCAATTTGAACCCTGTCAATCACATGTTTCGATAAGTCGCTCAAGTAGCAGTTTGGTATGTTGTTATCTGCACGCTACCAGCCCTGCCAATATGATGCGAACAGTGATAGTGCGAATGGAATGCAGGTCAACCCTAGTAGTGCCGATCTTTAAGTCCGTTAAGCCGAGTTTAGGCAGGAATTTCTCGTCATCAGTCGTACCAGCGAACAGCCTCGGCTTAAATGTTGTCCTTGTGCAGTCGTCATCGTCGTCGCTGATTTCCGTGTTTTGTTGGCCAACTGACCACTACTATTGACCACTTGACGGACGACACAGGCTTTTGCATCGAGGTGCTGGAGGGAAAGGGATTGGAATTCTTCAAACTGGGCTTAGGAAGCGAGGGGACCAGCACTCACAGCATTGCACTTGCGACCGATGGACCGGACCGGTTTGTGTTTGTGATTGTGAGTGTACCTCGGTTGCGTTGCGGCTGGTTGGAAATATGCATAAAAGCTAACTGTAAACCGAACCGAATCGAAACCGAACCCCGCGCCACCGCAGCGAATGTGTGAGGAATGTAACAAGTGTTTATCGACGAGTCACCTCACCAGCACTAACTGTGCGTTGTCGCTCGTTATGCGCCTTTGAAGATGGGGAGCTTTCTTTCGGGGATTGGGACATACGCGGAAAGGGAATGCATCGCGAGAGCGGTTGAATGCTGTGGTGGAATTTGGTGGAGAATTTTGATCGATTGCGTTCCGATTGGAGTTGGAACGTATTTGAATATTAAATTGAATCACAAACTTATGGTTTCAGTTGATTAATCTGAATTTACTGGAGTACATTACATAACCTTCTTGAAATTACACTGAAGTTTTTTTACGCGTTTTTTTTTTACGCGGTTTTTTTACGTGGTTTTTTTTACGCGGTCCGTCCTAAAAAAACCGCGTTATTTCAAGACCCGTCGTAAAAAAAAACCGCGTTTTTTTTCAAAAACACGCGTGAAATACTCAGCACCACATCTAACGTGACTTGACTTTTTTTACGACGTTTTTTGAAATAACGCGGTTTTTTTACGACGGGTCTTGAAATAACGCGGTTTTTTTACGCGGTTTTTTTTTACGCGGGACCATTACCGTCGTAAAAAAAAACTTCAGTGTACTGATAAATCCCACAAAAAACACCAAAATCTTAAAATTCCAAGCGATTTCAATTGAAGTTTCATAGGAATTATCTTAACCCTTGTAAGATGTTGGGGTCAATATGACCCAATAAGGCACGCTGGGCGTGTACTACACTCGAGTGATGCACCAACTCGTAACAATCTAGAAGGGTTGAATATGTTGCTGGACTTGAAGTCCCGATAGGATGCTTCAGAAAATACGGACTCTGAGAGATGGAGTATTTCTCAGAAGCATCTTTAAACCGTTCTTCACCAAGCTATTTAGGACTATTTACTACTTTTACGCTACTAATTTTGAACAGAATTTCTGGTGATAGGTACCGCTCAGTTATGCAAACGTAAATGGTTGATTCAATGAGTATCAGTAAGCAACGGGCGAGAAAATGCAGTTGGGAGTCGAATTCTAGTGACCGGGACCCAGTTCAACAGGTACAACGGTACAGAGTGGCAACAACAGAAGAGAATTTAATATGTAGAAGTAAGGAACGACTCCACGAAGATTGCTGAAGCGCAGGAAACGTAAACGATATGCGGAGGTATTCTGTAAATGGAAAACGTGCGCGGCGCAAGATTGCGCCATTGCCTGTCACTTGTCGCGTTTCTTTTCCACATACTAAGACTACTTGGGTCCCGTCCATAAACTACGTGGGCTCATGAAGCGGAGGTGAGGGAGCACTTTTTCATTATTATTCTTTAGGAATCAGGAAATCTACAAAAAGGCACGCAGCAGCTGGTTTCCTGGGTAGAGTAGGGTTCAGAAGACAGACCCATTGAAACCTCAGTCCAATAGACTTCCCGTTGGACTCAAGCTGTTGGAGGGGTGGCGGCTAACTCAACTTGTTGTTGGTCAACCTGCCATTTTCTCTATAATACGGGGATGAACCAGCCTCGGGCTGAATTTCCCCATAATAAAAAGTGAATAATAATAATTTCTCTATAATTCAAGCACGATTCGGGAGACCTAAGACAATACGGAATCCCATTCGCTCTAAAAAGCCTGGCCATTCGAAGAGCACGTGCTCTGTGGCCTTGTTGCAGTTTATGCACTCGGGACATTCTGTAGAATTTACATGCCCGAATCTGTGCAAAACCACCTAAAGCACCCATGATCCGACTGAAATTAGGTCAGCCCTATGTATCCATCTACCCGTGGGAGGAGTCATACGGGCTCTGGCATTTTAATATTGATAACGTTCTGGTGATTCGTCTAGTGCCACTTATGTCCCGTAGTTCGAGGGACGACTTCGTAGTGTAGTACGGGAACCGCTACTTTCGCAAGCAGCTGACTAGACTTGCCGAGTTATTTGACCTTATCTTCGACAATGTCATAATTGCCATTCTTGCCCTTTTGCAGCTCAATTCCACATGGCTGCCGAAGTTCAGCTTGTCATTGATTGTGGCCCTCTGTTACTTCTGTGAGCACCTGAAGTTTATCGTGTACCCGCCTGTGGTAAGCGCTGCCTGTTGCTCTGACTTGCGGCTATCAACTTCCCGTATATCACGAGGATAATGTCGCCGGCAAAGACAACCAGCTTTATGCCGGTGGTAGTGTGAGCCTCAATACGCCGCCTTCCGTAAAACTAGGCCCAGGATAGTACCCCAACGACGATGTTGTAAGTTACAACTTGTAACTTCTCTCTCGTTCCTGTGTCTCGTAGAGGAGCACCTTGTTCTGGATAGTTGTGTTTGGAATAGGCTATCCCGTAATTCCCCTTTGCTTTTTTTGGAGCACTATTTCGAACATTTTCGTCACTGACCTAAAAGCGTCCACCATCGCTCGATCCTCTCACAAGCCGAACTATAGTTTTCCGAGAGCCCAGAGCCATGTAGCCTCTCGGTATAGACCATCAGCCTCAACAGAATAAACAACACCAACAGCTTCCCGGCGGTGTCCAATAGACAGATTGGTCTGTACGAGTTGGGCAGTACAACGTATTTTTGTCTTCCACTTCTCCGAAAATAGGTCTTTGTCCAGCCATTTTGAACATGTCAGGGCGAGCCTCGAAGCACATAATCGATGGCTTCCTTAATGGCTATTGTCCAAATATCATAGGGACCTTGTGCCTTGTTCACCTTGAGCGACTCCGCAGTTCATCGTACTAGAGTTCCTCATTTGGCACTGGGAATCCTACGGGAGCCCATGGTCCTGTGTCGTGACTCGTGAATAACGTTCTCACGATATTCTGCAGCATCGCCGAGGATATACCTGGCCGAGATTGTGGAAGCACGTTTGCTTACGCGCCTCAATACCCTTGTTCAAGTCACGCTTTGTTCCATTTTACCCTCATCGGTGCGAACTCTTTGCATCCTCTTCATATCTCTTAGGCAGGATGCGGAGTACTGCGATTTTTGAACACCACCCTTGGTTGGCGCCCATTCCTGAAAGGGATCGTCTTGGCATTGCGGTGTCACACGCGTGGCTGAGGGATCCGACTAGATTATCAGAAAATAGATCGTCGGTATTTCCTTCCATAAGTAATCGCTTCACAAATATCAGGCTTGTCGAACGCGAGGTCAGCCATCCGCGGTGGCTATCGAAGACCTTCAGCTGTGGCCGTCTTCCTCCATCTTCAACCCTGTACCAAATCGCCAGATGATCACTTGTTGTGTGCGAACCCATCGTAGACCTTCCAGTAAGAGATAGGATCAAGTCCCGGACTCCAAAAGAATCGCGAGAGCTGAGCCATATGTGCTAGTAAGGCGATATCCTTGGCGATGTCTGTACTTGAGTTCGAGATTGAGTGGATTGAGCTGTGGGACCTACACTATTGTCGGCTGTTGTGTCCTCCTCGTGTGCCTGACCATTTAGAGCCACCCTTCGCATATCCCCTGTTTGCTGTGCAAATCAGGCGTTTTAATACCAAGTTGCATTCCCTGGCGATGTGGCCCTATTCTACGCACTTCCTGCAGAGTTTACAGAAGCTCGAACACTCCCACGACTGGTGACCTTGCTCAAAGTACTTGACCCACGCTTCTGGCGGCTTATAGATATCTCCTAGCGGGAGCTTCAACGCTGCGGATTGATGCAATAGTTGCATATATATCGCAAAGTTCTTAAGAGCGTCTGCGAACTCCTCAACATAGGCGGTATACCGATTATAATCTCGTCCCGTTTTTGCACTGGAGAGTTGCCTTTACCGTCAGAGCTCTGACCTGAACTTCTTTGGCAAGCACCTTATAGGCACCTTATAGCACAATGATCATCTCTGCTGTCCTAGCGCGCCAGATGTTTTTCATACCCGGGGTTGTTTCTGCTGACCAAAGTCTACAGTTCATTAACATTCTAAAAATGTTTGCGGACTTAGATCCCATATCAGGTATTAGGTATCAGTAGGTGCCTTTGGACGTTTTCCTCCATTTGGGAAATTTGTGCCATCGACAAGCCTATTCATCATTTACTTGAGGGAGAAGGGAAAGAAAAAAAAGAGAGCCTATAGATCTTACCACAGCGGGTCAAGAACAACAGAACGTCCTGAAGATTCAGGTTTCTGAAGTCAGTTTCACTTAATAAGTGTTTACCTAATACTCGGAAACGCAGTTGCGCAAAAAACTGGACAGTCAATGCTTTGACCAGCATTCTGCAGTTCTGCTTTGACAGATTTGTTAGATACTTCGCCACCCCTAGAGATGGCTCAGTACAATACAATTTTGTTTGACGACATGACTCCAAACTATTCCAGTATTATTTGTGCTGAGTGGCAGGGTGGCAGCCCAGGTGTCAATCTGAAGCTTTACCCAACACTTGGATACCGGAATAACTGGCTCAGGGTCAATGAAGTCATGTGATGCTCCAGTGCGAGCTAACTCATCAGCCAATTCATTTCCAGCGACGGAAGAATGGCCAGGTACCCATACAAGATGAACAGCGTTTGCTGTATTCGGCTCCTCGATTTGAGTTCGACAAGCGATAACTATCTTCAACCTGGAGTTGGCCGACGCAACTGCTTTAATAGCAGCCTGGCTATCTGAACAGAAATATATTACTTTGACCATTACGTGCTGCTTGCACTCCACACATAAGAGCAAAGTTTTCGACCTGAAAAACGATGCAGTGTCTACCAAGTTAGTAAAGACTTATGTAGCCTTAGCTCACGAGAATAAACAGCAGCATCTGCTCGACCTTTGAGAAGGGAGCCATCAGTGTAACATACGATGCCGTCTGAAATACTTCTCTCCAGATACTCAGATGTCCACTCTTCCTGGGAAGGAAATTTCGTGGAAAATGTTCTATATGGAAAACTACAAGCAATTGTAAGATTACTTGGAGCAAGGACAACTTTGTCCCAATTCACCGAAAGTGGAAACAACGAGGTGTGTGTTGCACTGCGGTTCACAGGAGTTTTCTCTAGTAAACCGAATACCCTAAGGCGGTTAGTGCAAGAAAGTGCTTCTTGTTTGAGATGAATGTGTAGTGGGGCAACGTCAAAGAGAACTTCGAGCGCTGCCAAGGGAGTTGAAGAGAACGATCCAGTCATCGCCATTAAGCACATCCTTTGGAGATGGCCTAATTTTGATTGGATCGTCCTTCTGCCACCACACAAGACATCCGTAGGCCAAAATTGGTCGAACAACAGTTGTGTAAATCCATTTGATATACTTGGGTTTTTGACCCCAAGTTGTACCAAAGGTTCGCCGGCATTGCTCAAAGGCCCTATAAGCTTTCTTGATTCTGCATTCAATATTGGGTGTCCTGGAAAGCTTGGAATCAAGAATGACTCCAACGTACTTTACCTGTTCAGTCACATTGATTTCAGAATCAAAGAGACGCAAAGGTCGAAAACCATTACGGTTTCGCTTTTCCGTGAAAAGAGCAATAGATGATTTACTCGGATTTGCCAAAAGGCCATATTGGCGACACCAACCCTCAACTACCTGAAGAGCGTTTTGCATCAGATCGAAAAGGGTGCTGATGCACATGCCGACTAACAATAACATTGTTTTGGTAGTCGTCGGCAAAACCATAAGTAGGAAAACCGCTATTATTGAGTTGCCTCAATAGTGTATCTGCTACGAGATTCCAATAGGTCCTATAACTTAAAAACGCAAATATCGCAACGGACTAAATCGGAGTTGTGCTTGTTCAACAATTAACGTAACGCGTATCTTCATGTAATCAATGGAGTGGAACATTTCACCTACCAAAGGTGACTCTTAGATTACTGCCCTACCCGACCCTACTAACAAATATTCCTTCCTACAATGATTTTCGAACTTACATTCGATCCCGATGTTTGTAAGGACGTGGCCGACGCCGTTATTGATTTTGAAATATTTCAAACTGTATAGTACATTGAGAATGGTCAGCTAGTCCCAAGCATCATTCATTCAAAGGGTGCTAGAGCAGATCTCCCAGCACAGGAAACGGCAAATAACTGCAAGTGGTCAATAAGCTTCCATCACTCGGAACAAGTTGAGCCTCACCACCGCCATCATACCACCACTGCATCCCGCGCGAAACGCCACTAAAAGAGGCTGCCGATCACGATGATCATCACCATTGATGGCGAAGATGATGAGGCAGCACCAGCAGCAGGAAACCGAACACATTGCTGCATTGAACTGTACTTTCTTTTGTTTTGTACACGGGCTTCTCTTTTGGCAGCCGTCGTCCGTCAATCGGATGCCTTCTTTTGTATGGTCCGTCCGTCGAAATTGCTGCCCCGCCGAACCGGCAACCTGCTTTTGAAAAGGTGATGGTGATTTAAAACGATTCTCCGGACGATTCGGGGTGGCTCGGCGATCGAGGAAGGGGGGAGATGAACTTTAAAATTGCCCCCGAAAAAGCCGCGAATGGGAAGAAATTTGCGCACTTTTACGCCGGTGGTGGCGGCGTTCAACAGCAGGTTGAAGGTGATCAATCAACGGGCGGTTGTTCCGGAGTATTTTGGAGTTTGTTTCGCCTTCTCCGGTGATTCGTTTTGAATTGGTTTTCGCGCTTTTTTTCCGTTCCTTCGATTTGCGATTGATCATTGACCCCGCGGAGACCGCCCCAGAAGTGGTGTAATTTTCGGATGGATGCATCGATCGCCACATGGTGCGCGACCGAGGCTTTTGTGGCTTGAAGGGGGACCAAGTCTTGAACGGAATCAACTGGAGCTGAACCGAGTAATTATCACGTTCTGTTGACGCCAGCGCGACCTACATGCGCCTAGTTTCCAAATCCGGTCGAATCCCCGGGACAACTACAACCATATGGTCCCGTTGTGTAAAGTTCAAATTCCAACGCCAGACGGCCGCCTCGCCGTCCAATCCTAGGCACTGACTTCATTCATCGCACAACACAACCACCGATGGCCTAACGTTTTGTGCCATAAAAAGCAGGACTGCTTATATCAACAGAGCAAGAGCAATAACAACAACAACAACAACAACAACCAAGCGAATACGTGCATTCCAGACCACCCGGTTTATTAATGACCGCGATCTTCGTCGACTCAAAACAACTCCAACTTGCCGGGCCGCACTTTCCCCGCCACGGTGCTATAGAGCGTGAGCTTTCGCGCGCACACATACCCTCTCACGGCACGAAACGATCGCTGTCTTTCACTCCGACAGCAAAAAAAGCTTCATCGCTAGTAAACGGTACATTCTCTCCACATGCTTTCCCCTGGACGATCGAGCGATCTTCGTCGCTAGCCGTTACCTTACAACTGCCGGGGATCGGGCCCAGGAATCTTGCTTCGGTCGATCGTCGTAGTGATGGAACCGGTTCGGCCGGCGATCACACTCTTCCCAGGAGGATTCGTGTGAATTCCAAATAACCCCAAGTAGACCCCAGCCGGGACGTCCGTAAAACCCCCTCGTCCACAAGAGAGCGAAGTTCGATCCCTGACGCTGGGGAAGCTTTCCGTCCGGGCTGGGACCGGAGTAGGAATTCTTCACACGACGACGAACGATCGCGATCGCGACTTCTTTCTCCGACCATTTCTCGTCGCCGTCGCCACTCGCTACTGCCCACATAGGAATTCGGAACCCTTCGTCTCCACCGGCTTACGGGGTCTAAGCTCTCCATCACCACCACCACCACCATCAGAAAAAGAAATGGAAAACGGACCTCACCGCGAACACAAAAACAACGAATTGGCTGGTCGGTCGGACGGTTCGCTGTGGACAGGTTTTCGAAAGGTGGTAGCGGTAGCCAGGGAACGATCGTCGTTTGAACCGCGGCGATCGCTGCCCTTGTTGTTATCAGCGAATGGCGACGAGTCGCGCCGATCTGTCATTTGTCCCACCGACCGAAGGGAAAGGGATGACAAATAATTGCGAAATGGTCGCGGGCGCGATCGTGGAGACAAGAGGGCCATCAGTAGAAAGTAGCCCTTCTCTTTCACTCGTCGTTGGAATGTCGGGGTTTTTATTGTGAGTTTTGTTTTTTTTTGTCCGATCGCGACGAGTCGTCGGATTCGCAAATGTGCGAATCCGGATTGAGGGAGACTTCGGCGGTTATTGATGGATCGGTTGATGAAGACAATGCCAGTTATCAATGCAGGAAGACGGTAAGTAAGGAATGCTGTCGTAATTCATTTCAATTTTAAGTAATATTTTAAATCCAATGTAATAAAGAATTTACATCAACAAGTTCTAACACAGAGAACGCATAAACAGAATTCTACCCTGAAGAAGACTCAAACCTGAGGAGAAACGTTGAGAAAAATCTAAAACATTCGTACTGATCTCTCCGATTCTCGGAGAAATTCTAGCAGATTTTTTGTAGAATTTCCAGCAGAATTTTTAGGAGATTACCAAGCGGAGTTCTTGGAAAATCGCAAACGAAATCCCTGGAATGTTTTAAGGAGAAATATTGAAGAGTTTCCAAAAAAGCGGAATTCTTGTAGAATTTTCAATGGAATTCTTGGAGAATTCCCAGAGAAAATCTTTGGACAAATTCTGAAGGCGATTCCAGGAGAATTACGAAGGGAATTTTCGGACAAGTTCTGAAGGAAATTCTTAGACAATTTCGAAGGCAAGTCAATTCCGAAGCGAATTCGTGGAGAATTCCAAATTCTTGAGGAATTTTGAAGGAATTCGTGGAGAATTCCAAAAGAAATTCGTGGAGAATTCTGAAGGGAATTCTTGGAGAATTCTGAAGGGAATTCTTGGAGAATTCTGAAGGGAATTCTTGGAGAATTCCGTAGGAAATTCTTGGAGAATTCCGCAGGAAGTTCTTGGAGAATTCCGCAGGAAATTCTTGGAGAATTCCGCAGGGAATTCTTGGAGAATTCTGCAGGAAATTCTTGGAGAATTCCGCAGGAAATTCTTGGAGAATTCCGCAAGAAATTTTTTGAGAATTCCGCAGGAAATTCTTGGAGAATTCCGCAGGAAATTCTTGGAGAATTCCGCAGGAAATTCTTGGAGAATTCCGCAGGAAATTCTTGGAGAATTCCGCAGGAAATTCTTGGAGAATTCCGCAGGAAATTCTTGGAGAATTCCGCAGGAAATTCTTGGAGAATTCCGCAGGAAATTCTTGGAGAATTCCGCAGGAAATTCTTGGAGAATTCCGCAGGAAATTCTTGGAGAATTCCGCAGGAAATTCTTGGAGAATTCCGCAGGAAATTCTTGGAGAATTCCGCAGGAAATTCTTGGAGAATTCCGCAGGAAATTATTGGAGAATTCCGCAAGAAATTCTTGGAGAATTCCACAGGAAATTCTTGAAGAATTCCGCAGGAAATTCTTGCAGAATTCCGCAGGAAATTCTTGGAGAATTCCGCAGGAAATTCTTGGAGAATTCCGCAGGAAATTCTTGAAGAATTCCGCAGGAAATTCTTGAAGAATTCCGCAGGAAATTCTTGGAGAATTCCGCAGGAAATTCTTGGAGAATTCCGCAGGAAATTCTTGGAGAATTCCGCAGGAAATTCTTGGAGAATTCCGCAGGAAATTCTTGGAGAATTCCGCAGGAAATTCTTGAAGAATTCCGCAGGAAATTCTTGGAGAATTTCGCAGGAAATTCTTGGAGAATTCCGCAGGAAATTCTTGGAGAATTCCGCAGGAAATTCTTGGAGAATTCCGCAGGAAATTCTTGGAGAATTCCGCAGGAAATTCTTGGAGAATTCCGCAGGAAATTCTTGGAGAATTCCGCAGGAAATTCTTGGAGAATTCCGCAGGAAATTCTTGGAGAATTCCGCAGGAAATTCTTGGAGAATTCCGCAGGAAATTCTTGGAGAATTCCGCAGGAAATTCTTGGAGAATTCCGCAGGAAATTCTTGGAGAATTCCGCAGGAAATTCTTGGAGAATTCCGCAGGAAATTCTTGGAGAATTCCGCAGGAAATTCTTGGAGAATTCCGCAGGAAATTCTTGGAGAATTCCGCAGGAAATTCTTGGAGAATTCCGCAGGAAATTCTTGGAGAATTCCGCAGGAAATTCTTGGAGAATTCCGCAGGAAATTCTTGGAGAATTCCGCAGGAAATTATTGAAGAATTCCGCAAGAAATTCTTGGAGAATTCCACAGGAAATTCTTGAAGAATTCCGCAGGAAATTCTTGCAGAATTCCGCAGGAAATTCTTGGAGAATTCCGCAGGAAATTCTTGGAGAATTCCGCAGGAAATTCTTGAAGAATTCCGCAGGAAATTCTTGGAGAATTCCGCAGGAAATTCTTGGAGAATTCCACAGGAAATTCTTGGAGAATTCCGCAGGAAATTCTTGGAGAATTCCGCAGGAAATTCTTGGAGAATTCCGCAGGAAATTCTTGGAGAATTCCGCAGGAAATTCTTGAAGAATTCCGCAGGAAATTCTTGGAGAATTTCGCAGGAAATTCTTGGAGAATTCCGCAGGAAATTCTTGGAGAATTCCGCAGGAAATTCTTGGAGAATTCCGCAGGAAATTCTTGGAGAATTCCGCAGGAAATTCTTGGAGAATTCCGCAGGAAATTCTTGGAGAATTCCGCAGGAAATTCTTGGAGAATTCCGCAGGAAATTCTTGGAGAATTCCGCAGGAAATTCTTGGAGAATTCCGCAGGAAATTATTGGAGAATTCCGCAAGAAATTCTTGGAGAATTCCACAGGAAATTCTTGAAGAATTCCGCAGGAAATTCTTGCAGAATTCCGCAGGAAATTCTTGGAGAATTCCGCAGGAAATTCATGGAGAATTCCGCAGGAAATTCTTAAAGAATTCCGCAGGAAATTCTTGGAGAATTCCGCAGGAAATTCTTGGAGAATTCCGCAGGAAATTCTTGGAGAATTCCGCAGGAAATTCTTGGAGAATTCCGCAGGAAATTATTGGAGAATTCCGCAAGAAATTCTTGGAGAATTCCACAGGAAATTCTTGAAGAATTCCGCAGGAAATTCTTGCAGAATTCCGCAGGAAATTCTTGGAGAATTCCGCAGGAAATTCATGGAGAATTCCGCAGGAAATTCTTAAAGAATTCCGCAGGAAATTCTTGGAGAATTCCGCAGGAAATTCTTGGAGAATTCCGCAGGAAATTCTTGGAGAATTCCGCAGGAAATTATTGGAGAATTCCGCAAGAAATTCTTGGAGAATTCCACAGGAAATTCTTGGAGAATTCCGCAGGAAATTCTTGCAGAATTCCGCAGGAAATTCTTGGAGAATTCCGCAGGAAATTCTTGGAGAATTCCGCAGGAAATTCTTGGAGAATTCCGCAGGAAATTCTTGGAGAATTCCGCAGGAAATTCTTGAAGAATTCCGCAGGAAATTCTTGGAGAATTCCGCAGGAAATTCTTGGAGAATTCCGCAGGAAATTCTTGGAGAATTCCGCAGGAAATTCTTGGAGAATTCCGCAGGAAATTCTTGGAGAATTCCGCAGGAAATTCTTGGAGAATTCCGCAGGAAATTCTTGGAGAATTCCGCAGGAAATTCTTGGAGAATTCCGCAGGAAATTCTTGGAGAATTCCGCAGGAAATTCTTGGAGAATTCCGCAGGAAATTCTTGGAGAATTCCGCAGGAAATTCTTGGAGAATTCCGCAGGAAATTCTTGGAGAATTCCGCAGGAAATTCTTGGAGAATTCCGCAGGAAATTCTTGGAGAATTCCGCAGGAAATTCTTGGAGAATTCCGCAGGAAATTCTTGGAGAATTCCGCAGGAAATTCTTGGAGAATTCCGCAGGAAATTCTTGGAGAATTCCGCAGGAAATTCTTGGAGAATTCCGCAAGAAATTTTTTGAGAATTCCGCAGGAAATTCTTTGAGAATTCCGCAGGAAATTCTTGGAGAATTCCGCAGGAAATTCTTGGAGAATTCCGCAGGAAATTCTTGGAGAATTCCGCAGGAAATTCTTGGAGAATTCCGCAGGAAATTCTTGGAGAATTCCGCAGGAAATTCTTGGAGAATTCCGCAGGAAATTCTTGGAGAATTCCGCAGGAAATTCTTGGAGAATTCCGCAGGAAATTCTTGGAGAATTCCGCAGGAAATTCTTGGAGAATTCCGCAGGAAATTCTTGGAGAATTCCGCAGGAAATTCTTGGAGAATTCCGCAGGAAATTCTTGGAGAATTCCGCAGGAAATTCTTGGAGAATTCCGCAGGAAATTCTTGGAGAATTCCGCAGGAAATTCTTGGAGAATTCCGCAGGAAATTCTTGGAGAATTCCGCAGGAAATTCTTGGAGAATTCCGCAGGAAATTCTTGGAGAATTCCGCAGGAAATTCTTGGAGAATTCCGCAGGAAATTCTTGGAGAATTCCGCAAGAAATTATTTAAGAATTCCGCAAGAAATTATTTAAGAATTCCGCAGGAAATTCTTGGAGAATTCCGCAAGAAATTTTTTGAGAATTCCGCAGGAAATTCTTGGAGAATTCCGCAGGAAATTCTTTGAGAATTCCGCAGGAAATTCTTGGAGAATTCCGCAGGAAATTCTTGGAGAATTCCGCAGGAAATTCTTGGAGAATTCCGCAGGAAATTCTTGGAGAATTCCGCAGGAAATTCTTGGAGAATTCCGCAGGAAATTCTTGGAGAGTTCCGAAGGAAATTCTTGAAGAGTTCCGAAGGAAATTCTTAGAGAGTTCCTAAGGAAATTCTTGGAGAGTTCCGATGGAAATTCTTGGAGAGTTCGGAAGGAAATTCTTGGAGAGTTCGGAAGGAAATTCTTGGAGAGTTCGGAAGGAAATTCTTGGAGAGTTCCGAAGGAAATTCTTGGAGAGTTCCGAAGGAAATTCTTGGAGAGTTCCGAAGGAAATTCTTGGAGAGTTCCGAAGGAAATTCTTGGAGAGTTCCGAAGGAAATTCTTGGAGAGTTCCGAAGGAAATTCTTGGAGAGTTCCGAAGGAAATTCTTGGAGAGTTCCGAAGGAAATTCTTGGAGAGTTCCGAAGGAAATTCTTGGAGAGTTCCGAAGGAAATTCTTGGAGAGTTCCGAAGGAAATTCTTGGAGAGTTCCGAAGAAAATTCTTGGAGAGTTCCGAAGAAAATTCTTGGAGAGTTCCGAAGAAAATTCTTGGAGAGTTCCGAAGAAAATTCTTGGAGAGTTTCGAAGGAAATTCTTGGAGAGTTCCGAAGGAAATTCTTGGAGAGTTCCGAAGGAAATTCTTGGAGAGTTCCGAAGGAAATTCTTGGAGAGTTCCGAAGGAAATTCTTGGAGAGTTCCGAAGGAAATTCTTGGAGAGTTCCGAAGGAAATTCTTGGAGAGTTCCGAAGGAAATTCTTGGAGAGTTCCGAAGGAAATTCTTGGAGAGTTCCGAAGGAAATTCTTGGAGAGTTCCGAAGGAAATTCTTGGAGAGTTCCGAAGGAAATTCTTGGAGAGTTCCGAAGGAAATTCTTGGAGAGTTCCGAAGGAAATTCTTGGAGAGTTCCGAAGGAAATTCTTGGAGAGTTCCGAAGGAAATTCTTGGAGAGTTCCGAAGGAAATTCTTGGAGAGTTCCGAAGGAAATTCTTGGAGAGTTCCGAAGGAAATTCTTGGAGAGTTCCGAAGGAAATTCTTGGAGAGTTCCGAAGGAAATTCTTGGAGAGTTCCGAAGGAAATTCTTGGAGAGTTCCGAAGGAAATTCTTGGAGAGTTCCGAAGGAAATTCTTGGAATTCTCCAAGAAATTCCTTCGGAATTCTCCAAAAAATTCCTTCGGAATTTTCCAAGAATTCCCTTCGGAATTCTTAAAGAATTTCTTTCGGAATTCTCCAAGAATTGCCTTCGGAATACTCCAAGAATTTCGTTTGGAATTCTCCAAGAATTTCCTTCGGAATTCTCCAAGAATTTCCATCGGAATTCTCCAAGAATTTCCTTCGGAGTTCTCCAAGAATTTTCTTCGGAATTCTCCAAGAATTTCTTTCGGAATTCTCCAAGAAATTCCTTCGGAATTCTCAAAGAATTTCTTTCGGAATTCTTCAAGAATTTCCTTCGGAATTCTCAAAGAATCTCCTTCGGAATTCTCCAAGAATTTCCTTCGGAATTCTCCAAGAATTTCCTTCGAAATTCTCCAAGAATTCAGTTTGGAATTCTCCAAGAATTCAGTTTGGAATTCTCCAAGAATTCAGTTTGGAATTCGCCAAGAATTTAGTTTGGAATTCTCCAAGAATTTCGTTTGGAATTCTACAAGAATTCCGTTTGAAATTGTCCAAGAATTCCATTTGGAACTCTCCAAGAATTTCGTTTGGAACTCTCCAAGAATTCCGTTTTCAACTCTCCGAGAATTCCGTTTGGAACTCTCCAAGAATTCCGTTTGGAACTCGCCAATAATTCCGTTAGGAATTCTCCATGAATTCCGTTTAGAATTCTCCAAGATTTCCATTTGGAATTCTCCAAGAATTCCGTTTGGAATTCTTCAAGAATTCCATTTGGAATTCTTCAAGAATTCCGTTTGGAATTCTTCAAGAATTCCGTTTGGAATTCTTCAAGAATTCCGTTTGGAATTCTTCAAGAATTCCGTTTGGAATTCTTCAAGAATTCCGTTTGGAATTCTCCAAGAATTCCGTTTGGAATTCTCCAAGAATTCCGTTTGGAATTCTTCAAGAATTCCGTTTGGAATTCTCCAAGAATTCCGTTTGGAATTCTCCAAGAATTCCGTTTGGCATTCTCCAAGAATTCCGTTTGGAATTCTCCAAACGGAATTCTTGGAGAATTTCCAGAGGAATTCTTGGAAAATTTCCAGAAGAGTTCTTGGAGAATTTCCAGAGGAATTTTTTAGAATTTCCAGAGGAATTCTTGGAGAATTTCAAACGGAGTTCTTGGAGAATTCCAAACGGAATTCTCGGAGAATTCCATACGGATTGCTGTATCATATCACCGCCGTGTGGAGCACTGCCACACGGTGATGCGAATAAATCGTCGTAGTAATTTGAATCAGCGTGTTTCTCTCGTCGTCTGGAGTCTCGTCGGTTTAATAAAAGTACACAGCGTAGGGCCGTAAAGACATCCTGGCCGAAACATTCCAAACGGAATTCTCGGAGAATTCCAATCGGACCTCTCGGAGAATACCAAACCGAATTCTTGTATACTTCCATACGCAGTTTTATGGTAATTTATAATTTGGAAAAGATTATTTCTTGAGAATTTCAAACAAAATTTTGGGAGAATTTTAAATAAAATTCGATGATTTTTTTTAAATTCCATGAGAATATTTTGGTGTTTCTTCTAAAACTTCATTGAAGATTTCACTGGGATTTCTTTCCTATGAAGGAAAGATTATTCCATGAAATTCTTCTGCGAATTCGGCAGGAATTCCTTTGGTGATTCCTCTAGGAGTTCCTTGTAGATTTCTCTTGAATTTCTATCGGATGTTTCTCCTGGACTTTTTTTCGCAAATTTCTCCAAGGGTTGTATCGGAGATTCCTCTCAGGGGATCTTCGGATACTCCTCTCGGAATTCCATTGAATATTTTCCAGGAACTCCTGTAGATACCTACAAGGAGTTCCTCCGTCCGGGGTCGTCTTCGAATTCCTCAGAAGATTCGTCTTTTGTGTCGCACGTTGTTAATTTGTGATTTTTTTTATTTTAGCGGACATTTGTAGTGTTCTACTTGTTTTTTCGTTATATGAATTCCTTCATAACTAAAGTTTGGGAACCAAGAGATTAAAAATATATCTCCAGGACAATTTGGCGTACCCTGAACATCTCGAGCAAAATTACGTTATCCATTGTGTCAATTCAATAAAATTGCATACCAACCAGCGCATCAACTGGTAAAATCGAACTCGTATTTACCTGTAAATAAAAAAGAAAGAAAATGCAGAGTTAGATATCAGTCATATTCAATTCAGCACATAATAGCGTCCCTGCATCTCCAAAGTGGCGCCAAAATGTCGAACTTCAGGACCCCAAAACTACCATCCGCGCCCGTTGAAAAAGAAACAAACAAAACACCACCCAGGAAAAAAACAACAAATTGGAACGAAAAAGCCAACACATAAAACAGTTCGTTGCAGAGCGCAGTCAGCTAAAAATTGGACCCAGCCACCACAACAGTCAGTGTAAGTCAGTTATACCCGGTCGGCCATCATAAGAGAGGCGCATTGGAATGTGCAGTACAAACATCATCATCATCACCATCATCGCCGCCGTCTTCGCCATCATTGCTGTTGGCCGTTATTATGCTCCTGGTTGAAGTTTTCGAAACATTCCCGCGCGTTGGACTTGGACCGAACAAACGAACGTACTGCGGAGGAAAACTGGCTGCAGCCAGCCAGCCAGACGAAAAACGCTATAGTCTATGTTTTCGAATCGATCATTGCCCTTCTGCTGCTTTTGGCTGGTTGTTCGCCCGCCCGGCCGTCGTCGTGTGTATCGGTCGACCACCACTCAACAAACAAACTCTCCACACACGCACTAGTAGTAGGGCCACGGGGACGATGCGAGTGTATGAACAGCGCGATATACATGGATGATGAAGGTGAGCTCTACTAGATGGATATGCTCGTGTTATGATGCCACAAGTATGTGGATGTCGTCGGTTACCCATCATCATCATAAGCCCTACGCGTGTAACCCTAATCACGACCGATGCTTGCTCCAAATCGTTATTTTATTCATTCCAAACGACGCGCGTGTTTTGAATGGTAAACCAATCGAAGAATCGATTGGAATCAACTGGAGCAATTTGAGACGCAGTAACTGTAACAGAGGAATTTGGGAAGTCCTACTTCTCGTCGAAAACTAGGAAAAACTCAAAATTTCGTCGCTAGGTGGCGTTGTAAACGTTCAAGCACCACTCAGCCTTGTAGATCATTCTGTATTCTACAAAGTTGCCGAAGATTCGAAAGCGATCCGCGTTGATCCAACGAAGTTATGAGCACTTCTTTAAAGTTATACCAGAACGTAGTGTCATTTTGACTGGTGACTCACCAGTACAAATGACACTAACATTGATCAGAGAGGACTTCAGTTGATCGCTTATAACTTTTTTGCGTAAACTCGGATCTTTTTCTGGTCTTCGACAAAGTTGTTCAACACAGCATGTTCTATAGGAATGTCGCATTTGATGAAGAATAGATGCTTGCAACGCCCCTTAGCGGTGAATTTCGAAGAAGTTAAGCCATTTTTGGCTCACCCTACCGAATATTCGAGTCGAATAGCTAGGTTCACCCAACGAATGTCCACCACTTCTGACTGACCATGCCTGGCCAGAGTCGACGTGTTTCGCGCAAATTCCTAGGATTGCCAATTTCTACCGAATCGGCAAAATTCCACAGGGTACTGACGACGGCTGCAGAGTGCACACGTCAGGCGTCAGCAGCGCTGGAACTGACCTTGTTCTCGGAAGCACAACACCGCCGCTGAAATTTGAGACCCCGCGGATTGGCAATTGTTACCTGCCTGCCTACCCACGAAACAAACAAAAAAAAAACCGAACTGAACATTGCCAAGTCAAGTGGACAGGTTTGTTACTACCCGGAATTCCAGCAACCAGCGCTGCCCTGTGCTGGTAGAAGGTGGAATACCTGTTCGTCGGCCGCATTTCGCATTCCGGTCACGTCCATCCGGGTCTCGTTGCCTTTGGTTGGTTGGCTGGCTTGGCTGGTGTGTCGCCGAGTCCCTCGGGAGAAATTTTTCGGACGAGCACCACATGAATGTTTTGTCGGATGGCTCAGGCGTTGACGTTGTGCCATTGTCTTGAGGAGGGTGGAATCTTCGTCGAGGGCGGATTTGAGAGTGGGGATGAGGAGATTTGAAAACAGAAAGTCAATGACCTGTGAGAGGAGGTATATCGAAGCTGGGGTAATTTTGCAATCACGACATGCGAAATTTTGTTATTATTTTAAGAATGTTGTGTTTTTCTATAGGTTTTTGCTGATTCAACTATTAGGTATAGTTGATTCAGCAAAAAGGAATTTCATGGAGAATTCCAAAGGAAACTTTTGGAGAATTCCCAAGGTAATTCTTAGAGAATTTCAAAGGAAATTCTTGCAGACTTCCAAAGAGAATTCTTGGAGATTTGCGAATGAGAATCTTGGAGAATTTCTGGATGATTCCCAAGGAAATTCTTGAAGAATCCTTGGAGACATTCGCAGGAAATTCTTGGAGAATTCCGAATAATTATTATTATTTTTTTTTTTTTGAGAATTCCAAAGGTAGTTTAAGAGAATTCCCAAGGGTATTCTTGGAGAATTTCAAAGGGAAATCTGAAAGGAATTCTTGAAGAATTTTGAAAGGGGATCTTGTAGAATTCCAAAAGGGATTCTCGGAAATTTGCAATGGGATTGTTTCGATAGTTCCGAAAAGAATTCTTTGAAAATTGAAAGGAATTCGTGGAGAATTCCCAAAGTAATACGTGGAGAATTCCAAAAGGAATTCGTGGAAAATTCCAAAAGGAATTCGTAGAAAATTCCAAAAGGAATTCGTGGAGAATTTAAAAAGGAATTCGTGCAGAATTCCAAAAGGAATTCGTGGAGAATTCCAAAAGGAATTCGTGGAGAATTCCAAAAGGAATTCGTGGAGAATTCCAAAAGGAATTCGTGGAGAATTCCAAAAGGAATTCGTGGAGAATTCCAAAAGGAATTCGTGGAGAATTCCAAAAGGAATTCGTGGAGAATTCCAAAAGGAATTCGTGGAGAATTCCAAAAGGAATTCGTGGAGAATTCCAAAAGGAATTCGTGGAGAATTCCAAAAGGAATTCGTGGAGAATTCCAAAAGGAATTCGTGGAGAATTCCAAAAGGAATTCGTGGAGAATTCCAAAAGGAATTCGTGGAGAATTCCAAAAGGAATTCGTGGAGAATTCCAAAAGGAATTCGTGGAGAATTCCAAAAGGAATTCGTGGAGAATTCCAAAAGGAATTCGTGGAGAATTCCAAAAGGAATTCGTGGAGAATTCCAAAAGGAATTCGTGGAGAATTCCAAAAGGAATTCGTGGAGAATTCCAAAAGGAATTCGTGGAGATTTCCAAAAGGAATTCGTGGAGAATTCCAAAAGGAATTCGTGGAGAATTCCAAAAGGAATTCGTGGAGAATTCCAAAAGGAATTCGTGGAGAATTCCAAAAGGAATTCTTGGAGAATTCCAAAAGGAATTCGTGGAGAATTCCAAAAGGAATTCGTGGAGAATTCCAAAAGGAATTCGTGGAGAATTCCAAAAGGAATTCGTGGAGAATTCCAAAAGGAATTCGTGGAGAATTCCAAAAGGAATTCGTGGAGAATTCCAAAAGGAATTCGTGGAGAATTCCAAAAGGAATTCGTGGAGAATTCCAAAAGGAATTCGTGGAGAATTCCAAAAGGAATTCGTGGAGAATTCCAAAAGGAATTCGTGGATAATTCCAAAAGGAATTCGTGGATAATTCCAAAAGGAATTCGTGGATAATTCCAAAAGGAATTCGTGGAGAATTCCAAAAGGAATTCGTGGAGAATTTCAAAAGGAATTCGTGGAGAATTCCAAAAGGAATTCGTGGAGAATTCCAAAAGGAAGTCGTGGAGAATTCCAAAAGGAAGTCGTGGAGAATTCCAAAAGGAAGTCGTGGAGAATTCCAAAAGAAAGTCGTGGAGAATTCCAAAAGGAATTCGTGGAGAATTCCAAAAAGAATTCTTGGGAAATTTGGAAGAGATTTAGGAAGAGGATTCTTGGAGAATTCCGAAGGAAATTCTTGGAGAACTCCGAAGGAAATTCTTGGAGAATTCCGAAGGAAATTCTTGGAGAATTCCGAAGGCAATTTTTGGAGAATTCCGAAGGTAATTCTTGGAGAATTCCGAAAGAAATTCTTGGAGAATTCCGAAGGGAATTCTTGGAGAATTCCGAAGGGAATTCTTGGAGAATTCCGAAGGGAATTCTTGGAGAATTCCGAAGGGAATTCTTGGAGAATTCCGAAGGGAATTCTTGGAGAATTCCGAAGGGAATTCTTGGAGAATTCCGAAGGGAATTCTTGGAGAATTCCGAAGGGAATTCTTGGAGAATTCCGAAGGGAATTCTTGGAGAATTCCGAAGGGAATTCTTGGAGAATTCCGAAGGGAATTCTTGGAGAATTCCGAAGGGAATTCTTGGAGAATTCCGAAGAGAATTCTTGGAGAATTCCTTAGGGAATTCTTGGAGAATTGCGAAGGGAATTCTTGGAGAATTGCGAAGGGAATTCTTGGAGAATTCCGAAGGGAATTCTTGGAGAATTCCGAAGGGAATTCTTGGAGAATTCCGAAGGGAATTCTTGGAGAATTCCGAAGGGAATTCTTGGAGAATTCCGAAGGGAATTCTTGGAGAATTCTGAAGGGAATTCTTGGAGAATTCTGAAGGGAATTCTTGGAGAATTCCGACTGGAATTCTTGGAGAATTCCGACTGGAATTCTTGGAAAATTCCGACTGGAATTCTTGGAGAATTCCGACTGGAATTCTTGGAGAATTCCGACTGGAATTCTTGGAGAATTCCGACTGGAATTCTTGGAGAATTCCGAAGGGAATTCTTGGAGAATTCCGAAGGGAATTCTGGGAGAATTCCGAAGGGAATTCTTGGAGAATTCCGAAGGGAACTCTTGGAGAACTCCAAAAGGAATTCTTGTAGAATTCCGAAGGAAAATCTTGGAGAATTCCGAAGGAAATTCTTGGAGAATTCCGAAGGAAATTCTTGGAGAATTCCGAAGGAAATTCTTGGAGAATTCCGAAGGAAATTCTTGGAGAATTCCGAAGGAAATTCTTGGAGAATTCCGAAGGAAATTCTTGGAGAATTCCGAAGGAAATTCTTGGAGATTTCCGAAGGAAATTCTTGGAGAATTCCGAAGGAAATTCTTGGAGAATTCCGAAGGAAATTCTTGGAGAATTCCGAAGGAAATTCTTGGAGAATTCCGAAGGAAATTCTTGGAGAATTCCGAAGGAAATTCTTGGAGAATTCCGAAGGAAATTCTTGGAGAATTCCGAAGGAAATTCTTGGAGAATTCCGAAGGAAATTCTTGGAGAATTCCGAAGGAAATTCTTGGAGAATTCCGAAGGAAATTCTTGGAGAATTCCGAAGGAAATTCTTGGAGAATTCCGAAGGAAATTCTTGGAGAATTCCGAAGGAAATTCTTGGAGAATTCCGAAGGAAATTCTTGGAGAATTCCGAAGGAAATTCTTGGAGAATTCCGAAGGAAATTCTTGGAGAATTCCGAAGGAAATTCTTGGAGAATTCCGAAGGAAATTCTTGGAGAATTCCGAAGGAAATTCTTGGAGAATTCCGAAGGAAATTCTTGGAGAATTCCGAAGGAAATTCTTGGAGAATTCCGAAGGAAATTCTTGGAGAATTCCGAAGGAAATTCTTGGAGAATTCCGAAGGAAATTCTTGGAGAATTCCGAAGGAAATTCTTGGAGAATTCCGAAGGAAATTCTTGGAGAATTCCGAAGGAAATTCTTGGAGAATTCCGAAGGAAATTCTTGGAGAATTCCGAAGGAAATTCTTGGAGAATTCCGAAGGAAATTCTTGGAGAATTCCGAAGGAAATTCTTGGAGAATTCCGAAGGAAATTCTTGGAGAATTCCGAAGGAAATTCTTGGAGAATTCCGAA
The DNA here is from genome assembly GCF_035046485.1 of Aedes albopictus. Taxonomy (NCBI): domain Eukaryota; kingdom Metazoa; phylum Arthropoda; class Insecta; order Diptera; family Culicidae; genus Aedes; species Aedes albopictus. The sequence goes on from NC_085137.1 coordinate 402,102,502, forward strand.
GGAAATTCTTGGAGAATTCCGAAGGAAATTCTTGGAGAATTCCGAAGGAAATTCTTGGAGAATTCCGAAGGAAATCCTTGGAGAATTCCGAAGGAAATTCTTGGAGAATTCCTTAGGGAATTCTTGGAGAATTGCGAAGGGAATTCTTGGAGAATTGCGAAGGGAATTCTTGGAGAATTGCGAAGGAAATTCTTGGAGAATTCCGAAGGAAATTCTTGGAGAATTCCGAAGGAAATTCTTGGAGAATTCCGAAGGAAATTCTTGGAGAATTCCGAAGGAAATTCTTGGAGAATTCCGAAGGAAATTCTTGGAGAATTCCGAAGGAAATTCTTGGAGAATTCCGAAGGAAATTCTTGGAGAATTCCGAAGGAAATTCTTGGAGAATTCCGAAGGAAATTCTTGGAGAATTCCGAAGGAAATTCTTGGAGAATTCCGAAGGAAATTCTTGGAGAATTCCGAAGGAAATTCTTGGAGAATTCCGAAGGAAATTCTTGGAGAATTCCGAAGGAAATTCTTGGAGAATTCCGAAGGAAATTCTTGGAGAATTCCGAAGGAAATTCTTGGAGAATTCCGAAGGAAATTCTTGGAGAATTCCGAAGGAAATTCTTGGAGAATTCCGAAGGAAATTCTTGGAGAATTCCGAAGGAAATCCTTGGAGAATTCCGAAGGAAATTCTTGGAGAATTCCGAAGGAAATTCTTGGAGAATTCCGAAGGAAATTCTTGAAGAATTCCGAAGGAAATTCTTGGAGAATTCCGAAGGAAATTCTTGGAGAATTCCGAAGGAAATTCTTGGAGAATTCCGAAGGAAATTCTTGGAGAATTCCGAAGGAAATTCTTGGAGAATTCCGAAGGAAATTCTTGGAGAATTCCGAAGGAAATTCTTGGAGAATTCCGAAGGAAATTCTTGGAGAATTCCGAAGGAAATTCTTGGAGAATTCCGAAGGAAATTCTTGGAGAATTCCGAAGGAAATTCTTGGAGAATTCCGAAGGAAATCCTTGGAGAATTCCGAAGGAAATTCTTGGAGAATTCCGAAGGAAATTCTTGGAGAATTCCGAAGGAAATTCTTGGAGAATTCCGAAGGAAATTCTTGGAGAATTCCGAAGGAAATTCTTGGAGAATTCCGAAGGAAATTCTTGGAGAATTCCGAAGGAAATTCTTGGAGAATTCCGAAGGAAATTCTTGGAGAATTCCAAAGGAAATTCTTGGAGAATTCCGAAGGAAATTCTTGGAGAATTCCGATGGAAATTCTTGGAGAATTCCGAAGGAAATTCTTGGAGAATTCCGAAGGAAATTCTTGGAGAATTCCGAAGGAAATTCTTGGAGAATTCCGAAGGAAATTCTTGGAGAATTCCGAAGGAAATTCTTGGAGAATTCCGAAGGAAATTCTTGGAGAATTCCGAAGGAAATTCTTGGAGAATTCCGAAGGAAATTCTTGGAGAATTCCGAAGGGAATTCTTGGAGAATTCCGAAGGAAATTCTTGGAGAATTCCGAAGGAAATTCTTGGAGAATTCCGAAGGAAATTCTTGGAGAATTCCGAAGGAAATTCTTGGAGAATTCCGAAGGAAATTCTTGGAGAATTCCGAAGGGAACTATTAGAGAATTGCGAAGGGAATTATTGGGAAATTCTTGGAGAATTCCCAAGGGAATTTCGAAGAAGCTCGGAAACAATTCTTGCAGAATTTCGAAGACAACTCTTGCGGAATTTCGAAGATAATTCTTTCAGAATTCCGACGAGAACTCTCCGAGAATTCTGGAGAGAGTTCTTGATGAATTTCGAACAGAATTCCGTAGAGAGATCTTGAAGAATGTCGAGGAGAATTCTTGAAGAATTGCTATGGCAATTGTTGAAGAATTCCGAAGGCAATTCTTGAAGAAATTCAAAGAAATTTTTGAAGAATTTCAAAAGAAATTCTTAGAGAATTTCGAAGGGAATTTTTGGAGAATTACAAAAGAGAATTTTGGAGAATTCCGAGGGGAATTTTTGTAGAACTCCGAAGGCAATTCTTGAATAATTTCGAAATTATTTCTTAGAGAAAAAAAAACTATATCAAAATATGTTTAGAGAGCAAAGTTTAGTTACAATAGATTAATTATCTTCTCGAAGGTGAAAAAAGGGAAGTTTTGTGAATGAATATATTGTTTCCAAAAGCTCAACTCATGACCCACAAGGACCCACAATTTACCCAAATCCTCTTCAAGCAACTTGAATCGGCCGAGCAAAGAGCCCCACAAAAACGATCCCCGTCCCGTCTAGTAGCTGCTCAGCTTAAGCTCTCTTATTTTTCCTATTCCATTGTATTTATTCGCCCCGAAAAAAAAAAGAAGTATTACGCAATTTCCTGTGCTCAAATTCTTCCTCGCTTCACACCACAAGTCCCATTCATAAAAAAAGAGTCATTCATATTTTTCAGACCCACCTCTCCCCCTCGGGCTCTCTTGCATTCCTTCGCGCCCCCCCTTTAGTCGGCCGTGATGATGGTGAGGGGAGCCATCACAACTGAACTAACTAATCACAGACTTTGCTCGTTGCTGCTGCTACTGCTTCAGTCAGTACCAGCTCAGAGTATACTTAAATAAAGAAACCCAACGTGGAGGGCTGCTTGCTTCATTTTTATCTTCCTCGTCGTCGTCGCCGTACCTTTTCAGACCAGCGTGTAGTGCTGTACTGTTTGAAATCGCTGGCTGTTACTCACACGAGACAGATAGGTGTAGATACGATTTTTTTTTCTTCAGTACCTACATTCATATCTATAATGTGCAGACTCCCTTGTGGCCCCCGAGTAATCTACATTTGGCTTCAAGTATCGACCAGACACACTTTCGTGCTGCTTTCTACTCCGTTTTGGTGTTTAAGGTGGCGGACTTCGAATCGACATAGAAGGTACTACTAGTTCGAATTTTAATCTGTGTTTAGACTTTAAAATCGTATAATACAGTTTTGTAATGGTTGAAACAGTAAACTTTGTTAAATATTTTTTTTGTAAATTTTATATTCAGTAAAAATATTTTCTAAAAATTCTTCTAACTTTATTCCTTATTCCTGAAAAATTTCTTGAACATCGATTATGGATTTTCTTAAAGAATTTTTGTTTACAAATTTTGGCAAAATTTCTTATAGATAGACTTGAGGCTGAAAAACTCTATAATAAACAAGTAATAATAATGAGCTACTCCTGAAGAATTTTTTGGACAAATCCCTTAGACAAAATTTCTTAGAAATGTTTTAGCATGGGGCTGAAAATTTCTATGATAAAGAAGCAATAATAAGTAAGTCATTCCTCGAGAATTTCCTGGCATATTTTCTTAAATAATATTCGTGTGAATTTATTTAATAGAATCGATTATTAAATGTATTAAAAAATGTGATAATTATTCTGAGAAGTATCAGTTTGGGGCTGAAAATTTATATAATAAATTAGTAATAATTCCGTCAGAAACTTTCCAAAGAGACTCAAAACTTTAAACATGGCCTGTGTCGCTAGCTGATCCCACAACCCTAATTCCCTTTCAAGTGTGCACAAGATTAGTGCACCAGTAGCCACAGTACGGTAGTTGAGGAGGCCCCATTGATGCCGATTTTTTTTTCGACTACTTACTTATGCGGCCTACCATCATCCTCATACACAGTCAGAGTCAGTCAGTCAGTCCGTCGATGCTAGTAGCCAATTTATTACTTGTGGTGCTTATGCTACCACTGTTGTTGTTGTTGTTCCTCGCTGAAATTCATTCATATTTTTTCCTCCTGAAGCGATACCCCATCATCGCATCGCATCGTAGGGACTGTGCCACAGAATGTGTGTTTAATATGTACTGACTGATACAGCTGCAGTAGCAGCAGCAGCAGTCTCTGAGTACACACTCAAATGGCTGGTCCGCAACACATGTGTTCAGGGATTTTTTTTTAGTTTTCGGTGTCGGAACTGATGAACCAATATGCGATTCCCCGGAGCCATATGGTTGGGCTGAGCCGAAAGGAAAGTTGAAAAAAAGCATCGAGGAGTCACATCATCACCATGGTGGTGCGCGGTGGAAGGCATAATCTGAATGGCACATTTTCGCTGTTTACTCAAGTTCAAACTCTGCGCTGATTGCGATTGTGTTGCGAGGATGTCCTAGTACTGTGTCGAATGTGTTTTAAACTTTGGTGTCGATATCAATTTCGCGGGCAACACCACAAATAATCCCTAAGAAATTCTCCCAAAAGCTCTACAAGTCCTTAAAAAATTCGCTTCGGAATTCTTCAAGAATTTCTTTTAGAATTCTCCAAAAACTGCCTTCGGGATTTTTCAAAACATGCCTTCGAGATTCTCCAAAAATTGCCTTCGGAATTCTCCACGAATTCCGCTCGAAATTTTCCAAGAATTCCACTCGGAAATCTCCAAGAATTCCACTCGGAATTCTCCAAGAATTCCACTCGGAATTCTCCAAGAATTCCATTCGGAAATCTCCAAGAATTCCATTCGGAATTCTCCAAGAATTCCATTCGGAATTCTCCAAGAATTCCATTCGGAATTCTCCAAGAATTCCATTCGGAATTCTCCAAGAATTCCATTCGGAATTCTGCAAGAATTCCATTCGGAATTCTGCAAGAATTCCATTCGGAATTCTCCAAGAATTCCATTCGGAATTCTCCAAGAATTCCATTCGGAATTCTCCAAGAATTCCATTCGGAATTCTCCAAGAATTCCATTCGGAATTCTCCAAGAATTCCATTCGGAAATCTCCAAGAATTCCATTCGGAAATCTCCAAGAATTCCATGCGGAATTCTCCAAGAATTCCATTCGGAATTCTCCAAGAATCCCATTCGGAATTCTCCAAGAATTCCATTCGGAATTCTCCAAGAATTCCATTCGGAATTCTCCAAGAATTCCATTCGGAATTCTCCAAGAATTCCATTCGGAATTCTCCAAGAATTCCATTCGGAATTCTCCAAGAATTCCATTCGGAATTCTCCAAGAATTCCATTCGGAATTCTCCAAGAATTCCATTCGGAATTCTCCAAGAATTCCATTCGGAATTCTCCAAGAATCCCATTCGGAATTCTCCAAGAATTCCATTCGGAATTCTCCAAGAATTCCATTCGGAATTCTCCAAGAATCCCATTCGGAATTCTCCAAGAATTCCATTCGGAATTCTCCAAGAATTCCATTCGGAATTCTCCAAGAATTCCATTCGGAATTCTCCAAGAATTCCATTCGGAATTCTCCAAGAATTCCATTCGGAATTCTCCAAGAATTCCATTCGGAATTCTGCAAGAATTCCATTCGGAATTCTCCAAGAATTCCATTCGGAATTCTCCAAGAATTCCATTCGGAATTCTCCAAGAATTCCATTCGGAATTCTCCAAGAATTCCATTCGGAATTCTCCAAGAATTCCATTCGGAATTCTCCAAGAATTCCATTCGGAATTCTCCAAGAATTCCATTCGGAATTCTCCAAGAATTCCATTCGGAATTCTCCAAGAATTCCATTCGGAATTCTCCAAGAATTCCATTCGGAATTCTCCAAGAATTCCATTCGGAATTTTCCAAGAATTCCATTCGGAATTCTCCAAGAATTCCATTCGGAATTCTCCAAGAATTCCATTCGGAAATCTCCAAGAATTCCATTCGGAAATCTCCAAGAATTCCATTCGGAAATCTCCAAGAATTCCATTCGGAAATCTCCAAGAATTCCATGCGGAATTCTCCAAGAATTCCATTCGGAATTCTCCAAGAATCCCATTCGGAATTCTCCAAGAATTCCATTCGGAATTCTCCAAGAATTCCATTCGGAATTCTCCAAGAATTCCATTCGGAATTCTCCAAGAATTCCATTCGGAATTCTCCAAGAATTCCATTCGGAATTCTCCAAGAATTCCATTCGGAATTCTCCAAGAATTCCATTCGGAATTCTCCAAGAATTCCATTCGGAATTCTCCAAGAATTCCATTCGGAATTCTCCAAGAATTCCATTCGGAATTCTCCAAGAATTCCATTCGGAATTCTCCAAGAATCCCATTCGGAATTCTCCAAGAATTCCATTCGGAATTCTCCAAGAATTCCATTCGGAATTCTCCAAGAATCCCATTCGGAATTCTCCAAGAATTCCATTCGGAATTCTCCAAGAATTCCATTCGGAATTCTCCAAGAATTCCATTCGGAATTCTCCAAGAATTCCATTCGGAATTCTCCAAGAATTCCATTCGGAATTCTCCAAGAATTCCATTCGGAATTCTCCAAGAATTCCATTCGGAATTCTCCAAGAATTCCATTCGGAATTCTCCAAGAATTCCATTCGGAATTCTCCAAGAATTCCATTCGGAATTCTCCAAGAATTCCATTCGGAATTCTCCAAGAATTCCATTCGGAATTCTCCAAGAATTCCATTCGGAATTCTCCAAGAATTCCATTCGGAATTCTCCAAGAATTCCATTCGGAATTCTCCAAGAATTCCATTCGGAATTCTCCAAGAATTCCATTCGGAATTCTCCAAGAATTCCATTCGGAATTCTCCAAGAATTCCATTCGGAATTCTCCAAGAATTCCATTCGGAATTCTCCAAGAATTCCATTCGGAATTCTCCAAGAATTCCATTCGGAATTCTCCAAGAATTCCATTCGGAATTCTCCAAGAATTCCATTCGGAATTCTCCAAGAATTCCATTCGGAATTCTCCAAGAATTCCATTCGGAATTCTCCAAGAATTCCATTCGGAATTCTCCAAGAATTCCATTCGGAATTCTCCAAGAATTCCATTCGGAATTCTCCAAGAATTCCATTCGGAATTCTCCAAGAATTCCATTCGGAATTCTCCAAGAATTCCATTCGGAATTCTCCAAGAATTCCATTCGGAATTCTCCAAGAATTCCATTCGGAATTCTCCAAGAATTCCATTCGGAATTCTCCAAGAATTCCATTCGGAATTCTCCAAGAATTCCAGTCGGAATTCTCCAAGAATTCCAGTCGGAATTCTCCAAGAATTCCATTCGGAATTCTCCAAGAATTCCATTCGGAATTCTCCAAGAATTCCATTCGGAATTCTCCAAGAATTCCATTCGGAATTCTCCAAGAATTCCACTCGGAAATCTCCAAGAATTCCATTCGGAATTCTCCAAGAATTCCATTCGGAATTCTCCAAGAATTCCATTCGGAATTCTCCAAGAATTCCATTCGGAATTCTCCAAGAATTCCATTCGGAATTCTCCAAGAATTCCATTCGGAATTCTCCAAGAATTCCATTCGGAATTCTCCAAGAATTCCATTCGGAATTCTCCAAGAATTCCATTCGGAATTCTCCAAGAATTCCATTCGGAATTCTCCAAGAATTCCATTCGGAATTCTCCAAGAATTCCATTCGGAATTCTCCAAGAATTCCATTCGGAATTCTCCAAGAATTCCATTCGGAATTCTCCAAGAATTCCATTCGGAATTCTCCAAGAATTCCATTCGGAATTCTCCAAGAATTCCATTCGGAATTCTCCAAGAATTCCATTCGGAATTCTCCAAGAATTCCATTCGGAATTCTCCAAGAATTCCATTCGGAATTCTCCAAGAATTCCATTCGGAATTCTCCAAGAATTCCATTCGGAAATCTCCAAGAATTCCATTCGGAATTCTCCAAGAATTCCATTCGTAATTCTCCAAGAATTCCATTCGGAATTCTCCAAGAATTCCATTCGGAATTCTCCAAGAATTCCATTCGGAATTCTCCAAGAATTCCATTCGGAATTCTCCAAGAATTCCATTCGGAATTCTCCAAGAATTCCATTCGGAATTCTCCAAGAATTCCATTCGGAATTCTCCAAGAATTCCATTCGGAATTCTCCAAGAATTCCATTCGGAATTCTCCAAGAATTCCATTCGGAATTCTCCAAGAATTCCACTCAAAACCCTCCAAAAATTGCACTCGAAATCATCCAAGAATTCCACTCGGAATTCTTCAAGAATTCGACTCGGAGTTCTTCAAGAATTCCACTCGGAATTCTCCAAGAATTCCACTCGGGATTCTCCAAAAATTCTTTTAGGGATTCTCCAAGAATTCCACTCGGAATTCTTCAACAATTCCACTCGGAATTCTTCAAGAAATCCACTCGGAATTCTTCAAGAATTCCACTCGGAATTCTCCAAGAATTCCACTCGGAATTCTCCAAGAATTCCACTCGGAATTCTTCAAGAATTCCATTCGGAATTCTCCAAGAATTCCATTCGGAATTCTCCAAGAATTCCATTCGGAATTCTCCAAGAATTCCATTCGGAATTCTCCAAGAATTCCATTCGGAATTCTCCAAGAATTCCATTCGGAATTCTCCAAGAATTCCATTCGGAATTCTCCAAGAATTCCATTCGGAATTCTCCAAGAATTCCATTCGGAATTCTCCAAGAATTCCACTCAAAACCCTCCAAAAATTGCACTCGAAATCATCCAAGAATTCCACTCGGAATTCTTCAAGAATTCGACTCGGAGTTCTTCAAGAATTCCACTCGGAATTCTCCAAGAATTCCACTCGGGATTCTCCAAAAATTCTACTAGGGATTCTCCAAGAATTCCACTCGGAATTCTTCAACAATTCCACTCGGAATTCTCCAAGAATTCCATTCGGAATTCTCCAAGAATTCCACTCGGAATTCTCCAAGAATTCCACTCGGAATTCTTCAAGAATTTCACTCGGAATTCTTCAAGAATTCCACTCGGAATTCTTCAAGAATTCCACTCGGAATTATTCAAGAATTCCACTCGGAGTTCCTCAAGAATTCCACTCGGAATTCTTCAAGAATTCCACCCGGAATTCTTCAAGAATTCCGCTCGGAACTCTCCAAGAATTCCACTCGGAATTCTCCAAGAATTCCACTCAGAATTCCACTCGGAATTCTTCAAGAATTCCACTCGGAATTATTCAAGAATTCCACTCGGAGTTCCTCAAGAATTCCACTCGGAATTCTTCAAGAATTCCACTCGGAATTCTTCAAGAATTCCACTCGGAATTCTTCAAGAATTCCGCTCGGAACTCTCCAAGAATTCCACTCGGAATTCTCCAAGAATTCCACTCAGAATTCTCCAAGAATTCCACTCGGAATTCTCCAAGAATTCCACTCGGAATTCTCCAAGAATTCCACTCGGAATTCTCCAAGAATTCCACTCGGAATTCTCCAAGAATTCCACTCGGAATTCTCCAAAAATTCCACTCGGAATTCTCCAAGAATTCCACTCGGAATTCTCCAAGAATTCCACTCGGAATTCTCCAAGAATTCTACTCGAAATCCTCCAAGAATTCCATTCGGAATTCTTGGAGAATTCCACTCGGAATTCTTGGAGAATTCCACTCCGAATTCTTCAAGAATTCCATTCGGAATACCCCATGAATTCCATTCGGAATTCTTTAAGAATTCCATTCGGAATTCTCCAAGAATTCCATTCGGAATATTTCAAGAATTCCATTCGGAATTCTCCGAGAATTCCATTCGGAATTCCTTTTGAATTCCACAAAGAAATTTTCAAAATTTTCGAATAACTCCATTCGGAATTCTTCAAGAATTCCGTTCGGAATTCCTCAAGAACACCCTTCGCAATTCTCCAAGAATTCCCTTCCGAATTCCCCAATTCCGGAAAATGTAGCAAGTCCTATCCCAAGGATCTATTTGAACATCAATCAGTTTTGAGGAAGCTCTGGAAACCAAAGTAGTTTTATTTTCGGTTTATGATGGTTCTAAGGACCTGCTCAAATCTCTTAGACATAAACACGCCAATTGAGAAGTGCTTCAGGAGTTCCAATTTGAATTCAGCTCGAAAATTCGCAAATAAATCCTTACGAAACTGCTTTCATTAGCCTAGATCAGATCTAGATTATCTAGAAGATCGATCGTCCCATTCGAATTCGGAACGATTCGTGATTAAACCGTAACACTTCGGAAACTGCCTTTCTCGAGTCACCACGAAACGTTTGGAAAGTCCAATGTACCACCATTCATACTTGCCCCTATCTTTCGTCACAGAGATAGTGTACATTCAGTACGGCAGCGACGACAACCTATCAAAGCCGGCGTGCGATATTCGTTAATGAGTGAGTGAGTGCGGGACGAAGACTATCATCAGAGCAGTCTTGAAAGCAGCAATGTCGAGGGGATGTGTTGGTTTTGTTGGGGCTTGTGAAAATCATTAATGAATGAATATTTTTTTTCTAAATCCATTGATAATCAGCCAACCGAACGAACACATCTGAGTGCTGGGGTGGCGGCAACGAAGAAGAAGCAAGGGTCGCCTGAGGACCGAAGATGCTGGGAATTGTCTCTATTAGATGAGCGAGAGTTACGGCGTAGAAGGGTGCGTGCACGGTTGAAGTCGAGGGACCTCGAACCAAAAGATCAGCGACGACGATGGCTACGGCTATGGTTTTTTTTTTGTTTTTATTAATGTGTATTTTAACTTATAGCTAATTCTACACTTCTACGGCTATGGTGTTTTTTGGTTAACGGGCTGACTTGTTTTTAGTTTGGATGCCTTCGCGAGGAGATCCACACGGTTCCAGCTTCAGAAAGTGGAGTGAATTATTCAAATTTCCCAATCGTGAAATTAATATTCATGGGCGGGAGAACTGTTTTTTTTTCTTTGGTTTGGGATGAAGATTTCCAGGAATTTTGACGCCACAACGCGACGGGCGTTTTGCTGTGGGAATGGTTTTGAGCGGAGAAGGTCATCGACCTGAGAGTCGTCGGTGCTTATCAAAGATGTAGTCCAAGGTTCGATAGTGTCGCGGTCGTTGTCGATTCGGGACCATTGCGAAATCCAAATTTGATAAATGAGAGATTTGGGCATCGGATATTTTTTACGAGAAAATGTGGTATACATACATAGAAAGACTAATTTGAAATATATGAAGCGAAGTCTTTTGATTAGCATAACATCAGACATAAAAAAATTGGGAACCGTTAAGAACATACTGAGAAACTCTAATTTATCTCTAAGAAATTCAATGTTGACTGTAAATTTCTTAAAAAAAGATATCAAAGAGACGGACTTGGTGGTCTAGTGGCTACCGCTTCTGATTCGTATGCAGAAGGTCATGGGTTCAGTCCCTGACCCGTCCCTTACATCCTACTTTGTATCTTTATATCCACTTTCTCTCTCTCGCTTCTCTACATATACAACTCTTGTATATTCACAGCCATCGCTAGAACCAGAAACGAATTGCAAAAATTCGTTTTCCTTCCTTCCAACTTCCACAGCACAGTGCATATAACGCCTACAAGTTATGCAACCAAAGCGAGCTGTGCCGCTTGTCCTTCATAGTAATCACCGCACAATCTATCACCTTACGAACACTATAAAAATATCCCCTATCCATGGATCGCATCACCGACCCAACGGTGACTCCCAGATCTCCCATCCTTCCTGTCTAACAAATACCCCAGTCAGGGCTAGTTGTGGGGATGCGGAGGTGATCTCGGTCTTTAGTAGCAACAACCAACACACTGGCCGGCGCCGTTATTGATCAAAAATGTATGAGCTGCTTAAATTGCACTTTGAGAATAAGCGGAGTGCCCCAGCCCTTATTCATTTGGACCTGAGTGAATTTGGTACCAGCTCAATCACGGAGGAGCAACCATTGACATGTATAGCCAGATTTGATCTTTTGATCGTTTTAATTTGTCTTAAGGATATCAAAGACTTTTTCCAAAAACAAAAACGCATCGTATTTAAAATATATATATATATATTTCAATAACTGACCCTTCAGAAACTGCAAATACGCTAGTAGGAGTTTTTAGTACAACTTTAACAAACATTCCAACAAAAAATCCTAACATCCTTCTTCTTCTCTCATGAACATTTCTTAAAATTCACGAAAATGTCCACTCGTAAAGCAACCAGAACTCCCTCCCCTCCACGATTTTGTTTACCTCCTTCTTGTAAAACATTATAGTAAAATGTCTCCAGGAACCCACCAAGTGATCCTTCGAAAGCTTAAAAAAAATCACCATATTCAAGAGGGTTTCATTATTGTTTTATGATGGTTTGGTCATAGCATTGCTTATTCTGAGTGGTTTTATCATAGACCCAGCGAAGCAGAAATATTCTTCGACGATTTGTGGTTTTGGAGCTTTTTCAGGAGTAATCATTTGGATTCATTTAGGTTTTAAAGTAGACATATAACAACCATCTACAATTGCTTTGGACGAAGAGATAAGTATTTGATTTATTGTCGAAACGTGGATTTATTGTGGAAGCATTTTGAGAAAATTTCAAAGAACATTCTTGGAGAATTCCGATGGAAATTACCTGAGAGTAATAGAAAGTATTATTGTAGAGTTCCAAAGCCAACTCGCAAAGTGTTCCGAAAGGAATTTGCGGAACAATTTCAAAGGCAATTCTTTGAGACTTCCTAATGAATTTCTTGGAGACTTTCAAGTAAATTAAAAAAAAAAAAACTTTAAAGAAAAATGTTGAACAATTATCTGAAGATTTGACATAGTGAGTTCTGAAAAGAATTCTCTGAGAATCGTGAAAGCAATTTTGGCACCATCGAAAGGAACTCTTGGAAAATTTTGAAAAAAAAATGCTGGAAGAAGGATAACAGAATTCCGAAGGTAATTCTTGGAGAATTCCAAAGGAATCGTTGAAGAATTTTCCAACGAATTCATGAAAAAATTACAAAAGAATGCTTGAAGAATTCTCAAAATTGTTGGAGATTTCCCAAAGTGATTCTCGGAGAATTCCTTATGCAATTCTTGGAGAATTCCTAATGGAAATCTTAAAGAATTCCCAAAGGAATTCTTGGAGAATTCCCAGAGGAATTCTGGGAGAATTCCCAGAGGAATTCTGGGAGAATTCCCAGAGGAATTCTGGGAGAATTCCCAGAGGAATTCTGGGAGAATTCCCAGAGGAATTCTGGGAGAATTCCCAGAGGAATTCTGGGAGAATTCCCAGAGGAATTCTGGGAGAATTCCCAGAGGAATTCTGGGAGAATTCCCAGAGGAATTCTGGGAGAATTCCCAGAGGAATTCTGGGAGAATTCCCAGAGGAATTCTGGGAGAATTCCCAGAGGAATTCTGGGAGAATTCCCAGAGGAATTCTGGGAGAATTCCCAGAGGAATTCTGGGAGAATTCCCAGAGGAATTCTGGGAGAATTCCCAGAGGAATTCTGGGAGAATTCCCAGAGCAATTTTGGAAGAATTCCCAGAGCAATTCTAAGAGAATTCCCAGAGCAATTTTGGGAGAATTCCCAGAGCAATTCTGGGAGAATTCCCAGAGCAATTCTGGGAGAATTCCCAGAGCAATTCTGGGAGAATTTCCAGAGGAATTCTGGGAGAATTCCCAGAGCAATTCTGGGAGAATTCCCAGAGCAATTCTGGGAGAATTCCCAGAGCAATTCTGGGAGAATTCCCAGAGCAATTCTGGGAGAATTCCCAGAGCAATTCTGGGAGAATTCCCAGAGGAATTCTGGGAGAATTCGCAGAGGAATTCTGGGAGAATTCCCAGAGGAATTCTTGGAGAATTCCCAGAGGAATTCTTGGAGAATTCCCAGAGGAATTCTTGGAGAATTCCCAGAGGAATTCTTGAAGAATTCCCAGAGGAATTTTGGGAGAATTCCCAAAGGAATTCTGGGAGAATTCCCAGAGGAATTCTGGGAGAATTCCCAGCGGAATTCTGGGAGAATTCCCAGCGGAATTCTGGGAGAATTCCCAGAGGAATTCTTGGAGAATTCCCAGAGGAATTCTTGGAGAATTCCCAGAGGAATTCTTGGAGAATTCCCAAAGGAATTCATGGAAAATTCCCAGAGGCATTCTTGAAGAATTCCCAGAGGAATTCTTGGACAATTTCCAGAGGAATTCTTGGAGAATTCCCAGAGGAATTCTTGGAGAATTCCCAGAGGAATTCTTGGAGAATTCCCAAAGGAATTCTTGGAGAATTCCAAGGGGCTAGTCGCTTGGAACATTGTGCCAAGAGGTGCCAAGCACACCGTCTTATACGCTGTGTGGCACACCGAGGCACTCTGAGGCACAATTTTGACACTTGAGTTTGAGTGAAAAAACTAGGCAACCATGTGCATTTGACCTGCAAAATGAAAACAAACAGTTGGTTGTCTTGGTAGTTACCAAGCAAAATCTGAATCATCAAGCAGTGGCACTTCGTTGCACACTGAGGCACAATTCAACACCCGGTGGCACACTGAAAATAATTGGCGCAAGTAAAGATGTGCTCAGCGACTCCCCCTTGGAGAATTCCCAAAGGAATTCTTGGAGAATTCCCAAAGGAATTCTTGGAGAATTCCCAAAGGAATTCTTGAAGAATTCCGAGTGAAATTCTTGAAGAATCCCGAGTGGAATTCTTGGAGAATTCCAAGTGGAATTCTTGGAGAATTCCGAGTGGAATTCTTGGAGAATTCCGAATGGAATTCTTGGAGAATTCCGATTGGAATTCTTGGAGAATTCCGAGTGGAATTCTTGGAGAATTCCGAGTGGAATTCTTGGAGAATTCCGTGTGGAATTCTTGGAGAATTGCGTGTGGAATTCTTGGAGAATTGCATGTGGAATTCTTGGAGAATTGCGTGGGGAATTCTTGGAGAATTCCGTTTGGAGTTCTTGGAGAATTCCGTGTGGAATTCTTGGAGAATTCCGTGTGGAATTCTTGGAGAATTCCGTGTGGAATTCTTGGAGAATTCCGTGTGGAATTCTTGAAGAATTCCGTGTGGAATTCTTGAAGAATTCCGAGTGGAATTCTTGGAGAATTCCGAGTCGAATTCTTGGAAAATTCCGAGTCGAATTCTTGGAGAATTCAGAGTGGAATTCTTGGAGAATTCCGAGTGGAATTCTTGGAGAATTCCGAGAGGAATTCTTGGAGAATTCCGAATCGAATTCTTGGAAAATTCCGAGTCGAATTCTTGGAGAATTCAGAGTGGAATTCTTGGAGAATTCCGAGTGGAATTCTTGGAGAATTCCGAGTGGAATTTTTGGAGATTTCTGAGTAGAATTCTTGAAGAATTCCGAGTGGAATTCTTGGAAAATTCCGAGTGGAATTCTTGAAGAATTCCGAGTGGAATCCTTGAAGCATTCCAAGTGGAATTATTGAAGAATTACAAGTGGATTTTTACGAGAATTTAATGTGGACTTTTGTAGAATTCCGAATGAAATTTTCGAAAAATTTCAAATGGAATTTTTGAAGAATTCCCAAAGGATTTTTTTAAGAATTCTTAAAGGATTTTTTAAGAATTCCCAATGGAAGTTTTGAAGAGTTTCAAAAGATATTCTTGGAAAATACCAAAACAAAATCATGGAAAATTCCCAAAGGAATTCCTGAAGGAATTCTTGAAGAAATTCGAAGGGAATTCTTAAAGAATATCGAGTGGAATTCTTGGCAAATTCCGAGTGCAATTCTTGAAGAATTCCGAGTGGAATTCTGCGAGAATTCCGAGTGGAATTTTTGGAAAACTACGAGTGAAATGCTTGAAGAATTCTAGTGGAATTCTTGGAGAGTTCCGTGTGGATTTCTTGGAGAAATCCGAAGGGAATTCTCAGAGATATCCGAGAAGATTTTTCTTAAAATTCCGAAGGGGTTTTTGTGAATTCTTGGAGAATTTCGAAAGAAATGTTTAGAGAATTCCGAAAGGAATTTTTAGAGAAATCCGAGAATTTCTTGAATAATTCCGAAAGGAACTCTTGATGCATTCTTAAAGGAATCCTGGACGAACTATGGAAATGTATATTCTCGAAGAATTTCGAGGGGAATTTTGGAAAAAAAATCCAAAAGAATTATCTAATTCTCTATTCCATTTTTTCAAACTTGAAACACTGAACGGAATTAAAAGGTACAAAACTGATAACCTACACTCATTCGAAGTGGGTATTCTGCTAAGAGAGGGCCCATATAGCCGAGGCGGTAAACGCACGGGTATTCAGCATGACCATGCTGAGGGTGACGGGTTCGATTCCCGGTCGGTCCAGGATCTTTTCGTAAAGGAAATTTCCTTGACTTCCTTGGGCATAGAGTATCTTCGTGCCTGCCACACGATATACGCATGCAAAATGGTCATTGGCAGAGGAAGCTCTTAGTTAATAACTGTGGAAGTGCTTATAGAACACTAAGCTGAGAAGCAGGCTTTGTCCCAGTGAGGACGTTACGTCAAGAAGAAGAAGAAGATTCTGCTAAGAGGGTTCGAAAAGTCAGTACCAGACTGAACGATGGTTTCAATCGCCAAAATCTGTGACATCGAATCCCTGCGAGGAAGAACCGCGTATTGGAACCACATGTGTTTGTTCGTTGGATGGGTTCGGGTTTTTTTGTGCTGTATTTCTAAACACAAAACATTCGTTTCCGGTGTCTGCAGCGTGCTGCTGCTGCTGCTCGGTCTGGCTGGGTGCACTTTTTGCCTTTCGCTCGTTTCATGCGACTTTCTTCGCGCGGTAGTTTTAGAGAGGTTAGGTGGAATTCTTCGCAGTTTTTTTGGGTTTGGCTGATTCGTCTGAGATCTGCTTCACCGTGTCTTATTTGATTGTGTGCAGCTCCTTCTGGTGGTTCATTCAGTAGCTGCCGTTAGAATGCACGAACGAACAACGTTGAGACCAAAAATGGAGTTTTTTATATTACTGTTACGTTTGAGTTTGTTTTCATTTTTACCCTCCAAAAATGACGATTATATGTTCATTTTTGAAAGAAATCAAAAGAAAACAGTTAGGATGAATCAAATTGTGCAAAAATTGACCTATGGTTTAAAGATAACTTTTAAGGCATCTTTCAACTTCAAACAAAAAGATGAGAAAAAAATAGTACATTGTAATGTACCATTAAAATATAGTTTCATGTAGCTATCATACAGAAAACAACTGAACAATGATTTAACTTATGGTTATACACCATAACATACATTGTAAATGAATATTGTACAGCATTACATGTACATATTACAATCATTATCTATTGTAACAATATGAAAGTAGGTTTATTATATCTAATACATTAACCATACATGTTATCGTTTTCCTTTTGTTTCATGTCTATTTAAGAGTATCTTGTTATATAACCATACAATCACAATAGAATTCACTGGTAAATTGTAATCGCAAACTTAATGATAACAATCCAATGTTTATCATCTAATTACTCAGATAAGAAACGTACAAAAAAAAACTTTTGAAAATGTATTACCATGCAAAGCAAACGCCTAAAAAGAGAGGATGCAAAGCATAGAGGAGAAAGCCACACCATCTCGCCAAACTTGCGGCCGAACGGACAACGGTGTTGCCAGCCATCACCGAAAATCTTTAGATCAAAGAGTGCTCCCTGCGCACTCACCACAAAGCAAAAGACGGGCGCCGGTCTCCGCCATCAAGCAGCTGAGTGACCACCGTCCGCCGCGGCTACAAGATCATGGCTGTCTTCTAGTCCTCCTGATGCTGATGTCTGTAGGTATTGTTTACACTCAGTTATGGACGGGTATCAGCGCGCGGTACAGCGAACCGAGCGCTGATTGGCTCGCCATCGAACGGGACTGTGTTGCTCTCGCTCTCGCGACTTGTAGCGGGATCCGCTCCGTCTCTCTCGCTCTTGCTCTCGTCGTTTAATAATCGCGTCCGCGGACCGTTCGACGGCGCAAGAGCGTCGCTTGGTATGTATGCGAAGAACTCACAAGCAGAGCGGGAGAGAGAGTGGCTTTTAAAGAATGGTAGTATTGTGAGCGTACGTAGCGTAGCGTAGATGTATCACGACGGTAAGAAGCAGCAATGTGTGAATGGGCAGCAGTTGCGAGTAGCAGAGTACAGTTGTAAAGCGATGATGGCACCGAGAGAAAAAGTTCGGCGATAAAGAAGAGAGTACGGCAAGAGCCGTAATCAGGGTGCTAGTTTTGGGTTGGTGAAATTGCACGTTAATAGGAATGTTTAAGATATGGTAACTTTTGTAGCACAATCAATAGCTCTTTCATCTTCTAAACAACAGAGAGCCACCTGCCGAACCTTGAAATTAAAACTACACAGTGATGATCTAATTTTATCAGCCCCAGGCAGCTAGGGTAGCGAACCACTTGGACAGCGGCCGGTATTTTGGGCACTCTTTGCTATAACTCAGTCAATCCCAAACCAATTGACTTGAAATTTTGTACACGGCTAGATACTATACGTATCTCACCGCGTCCCAAAAATTGTGTCAATTGGTTCAGAATTGGCTGAGTTATAACAGAAAAGTGCCCAAAATAGGACCCCTGCCGAGATGGTTCCACTTCCCTATTTATGTTGACTGCATAAAGACTTTTTTTTTGTTCAATTTTACATAAATTTTGAACAATACAAATCGTTTCAAGTAGGGTACCGAACCACTTGAGCAACGGCCGGAATTTTGGCACTCTTCTCTATAATTCAGTCAATTTCAAACCAATTGACTTGAAATTGTGTACGCGGCTAGATACTATACGTATCTCATCGCGTTCCAAAAATTGTGTCAATTGGTTCAGAATTTGCTGAGTTACAGCAGAAAAGTGCCCAAAATAGGACCCCTGCTGAGATGATTCTACTTCCCTATGTCAAAATAGCAGCAAGTGAAGGGGATGGAGAAAAGGGTGATTCAAATGCAAAAACTAGAGTGACAAAAACCAAGAATACGGACAACTTGCAATCATAACATCTAGCTTTGACTGTCAACGAATGAAAACATCCAATGTATATGATCGACAAGCATACTATAGCTTATACTGCCTTGAACCTTAATCACATCCACGTTTTACTGTGTTCTTCGACAATTTGTGCCCAGATCGATCTAGAATCTTTTAAACAACTGCCGGAGGGAATCTCTATAGACACTTCCGGAGCAGTTTTGAAAGAACCCCTAAGAAATCTCTGCAGAAAAGCCTAAAAGGACCTCTAGAGAAGTTTCTGGATAAATTCCTTGATGACTTCATGTAGAGATTCCCGGCAAAAGTCGTCAAGAGAACTGATGAAAAATCCCTGGAAGAAATTCTGTAGGAAACTCAAGCGAAATTTCAGTGGAAGCATTAGCAAAAATTGCTTCAGAAATCCAGGCAGAAATTACTAAAAAAAAGCCCCAGAAGAATTGGTCAATTCCTGAAGACATCCTTAGATTAAATCTCTGAAAAAATCCTTGCAAGAATCACTGAATGTTTTTCTGAAGAAATCACAAAAATAATCTCTGAAGGAATTCCAGGACTTACCTGTAAGAATACTATTATTTTTTTTTATTTTCGTGAATTGAACAACTGCTCTAGTTCTTCACACGGAATCCTAGGAGGAATTCCTTCGATTGTTTCTTTAGCCATCTCAGGAGGGATTTTTGGAGGATTCTTAGCAGGGAATGCAAGAGTTCCTGGAGACATTCCTCAAAGAATCTTTGAAGAAATCCCTGAAGGTATAATAGAGAAATCTAAGGAGGAATCCATAGGTATTGTCGGAAGAATCCCTAGCGAAATATCATAGGCAATCTCTGAAGGTATATCTAGGGAAATTCCTATAGAAATCTCTATAAACCCCTGGCAAAACTCCTGAAGATATCCCTTTTCGAAATCTAAAATTTTTGGAACAATTTCACCAGTGCTATTGCTTGGGGAATACTGAATTAAATGGGATTTACTAGAAACATCATAGCACAAATCGCAACAGAAATTCTTGGAAGAATCTTGGAAGCTCTGTAGAAATCCTGGAAAAAAATCTGGACAAAACCTAGGAGGAATTGCGTGAATGTTTCCATTGAGAATCTCTAAAGGGCCCAGCATTACCTTCTGAAAGAATCTCAGCAGGAACACCTGGACGAATCCTAGAAGAAATCTCTGAGGGAATCCATGGGAAAATGTCTGAAAAATCCCCAGAGAAGTTCCTGGAAGAATGTTTGAAAGGATTCCTGAATAAATCACAGGAGGAATTTCTGGAGGAATCTTGAGAGTAACTCCTGCAGGAATTGCTTGAATTATTTGCCGGATTCCTTCTTGGGTTTTTACAACAAATCTCACTTGAAGTTCTTTCGCATTTTCTAACACAATTCCTCCCGAGAGTTCTTCCTTGAATTCACGACATGTTTTTTTTTTCTGAAGGTTTTCCGGAGTCTTTCATTCTGACTTTATCCAGTTCTCCCAAGTTTCAGAAGTTTTTAACGTATTTGCTCCCATAAATAGTTGCTTCCGAGATTTTGACATTGTCGTCATTTCTGATAGTTGCTCCCGGGATTTGTTCCAGAGGTTTCCATGATAAGCTTCCAGAGTATCTCGGAGGTTTCCTCCTGGTGATTCTTCCAAAATTTATCTAAAGTTCCTTCAAAAATTTCACTTAGTGGTTTTCCGGAATAGCTTTTCAAGAGTTTCACTCGGAATTTTATGCGAAATACTTGCAGAAGTTCTTCTGCAGGAATTTCGCACAAAGAATTTCGTGAGCCATTCTAGGAAACATTTTGGAAAACTTCTGGAAAAATCCCTGCAAGAATCCGGAAGCAAATATTAAAGAAATCCCAGAAGGAGCACTCAGAATCTCGGAACAATTTCCGTTAGGAAAACCGAGAAGAGTTCTAGGAATAATCCCGAGAAAATACTAAAATAAATAATCTCAGAATGATCACTGTAAGAAATCCTGTAAACAACTACGCAGAAAACCATGGAAAAGGCTCTGAAAGAAAGCACGGAAATCATTCCATGGGAAATATCAGCAATAACTTAGCATAGCATAGCATAGCATGAATACTTGCACAAATCTTGGATGGAGTTGCAAAGTTGAATATTTCCATTGACATTGCTGATGTCGCTACTATCTACAATGTCATAGATTCACTCAGCTCCACACACCTGGCCAAGTCCTTGCAAGCATTTATAAATCCCTTCATCAACTTAGAAAGAGCCCAGAACTGAAGCATCTTCCAATAGATGAAAAGATGTTGAAAATAGCGAATTTTCAACTTATATGCAGTTATAAAGTAAATATACTGAAATAGAAATATTTATAAATAAATAATATTGGAAAGATCTCACCAATTGTTGTGGGGTTTTTGTGGTTCAATGCCGATCATCTAATTGTCTTGATTAATGTTCTTCTCTGTAAAGAACAACACAATACTCAGCAAAGAACAACACAATACTCCATGGGAAATATCAGCAATAACTTCTGCAGAAATCCCAAAAAGCAATCCGGAGAAAATCTTAGTAGAAAGTCCAGAAAAACTCTGAGAGACATCTAAAGACTCACACCGGAAGCAATCTTCTGAGAGAACCAGGAGAAATTCCAAGCGGAACTTCATGTGAAATTTCCAATAATCCCGGCAGAACCTTAAAGAAATATCCCGGCTCAAACTCCTGTAGAAATTCCGGAAAAAAAATTCTAGATGCAAGCTCACGGAAAATTCGGAAGTTACGGGATAAGTTTCGGAAGAAATTCCGGGAGGAAGTACTGCAGAAAGTTATTGGAAAACTCCTTATGAAGTCTGAAAAGGAACACCAGAAGGAATCCTGAAAAGTTTTCAAGAGAAATCCCGAGAGAAACTCTAGGCGAAATACCGCAACAACATCCGAGATATTTCTAGGAAAAACTCTTGTGGAGACCGCGTGATGAATCCTGAGAAATAAAAAAATATCTTCGAGGAAAACGCAGGAAAAACTCCGGGAAAATCTCAACAGGGACTCTGGGAGCAATACCGGAAAACCCCACAGAAGAAATTATGTACGATTCTCGTGAAACATTATCGAGGGAGAATCTCGGAAAAAATGTTCAAAGCTTACAAAATGCCAGTAATAATCCGGAAGGATCTCCAGGAGGAATTCAAAAACAAACACCAGGGAAATGCGAAAAAGTACGGATGGAATCTTGTGAGAAATCCTGGATAGAAAAGAAGTTTCAGGAAGAAACTCTGACGGAATTTCTGGAAAAATCCCAATAGAGGAATTCCTACATGGATTTGAACTTCCAGATTCATCCGTGTCCACGTGGAATTCAAACTATCTGAATCGCCTACTTGCCGAATATATCTGCTAGATCTTGAAACTATCCTCTTATTTCTTTAGCACGATAATCCAGATTCCTTCTTGATTTATTTGATAGAAATTTCAAGGCTCTGGCAGAGTGGGTAGTAGAAGACTGTTTTTGGCACCCACTTTAGCTATGGTGCATAGGGGTCAAGTAGCTTGAGCGGCACTGTATTTTGCTAGGGTTTTTATAGCAGTAGCTTTTTGAAAGCAACTAAAAGCTTTTGAAGCTAACCGCACTATCTGTGTTTTATCGACACTCTCGATTTTGTATCGGGAACTTATACTACAGTATCAATAACCGTGTTCCAGCACAGAACATCTTAAAGAGTAGAGCTTAAAGACTGTATGGGCTCGAACTCTCTTGGACTTACGCTGTAGTATCTTGCAACGAACAGTCGTCCGGATAACGCAACTTACATTGAGGTTCTAAAAAGTAAGATCAATAACCCGTCCAGATGCAGTGACATAGGTTCGCTTAAGTTAACGGGTTGCCGAATAAATACGCAAGCTAGATAATACTAGGTATTATCTCAATAACCTAAAAGATTGAACGCGTTTACACAGTTCTTCACCAAGAACGTCAGACACATAGTACTTACTGTTGATCTTATTTTTGGCGAAACGGCACTATTGAGACAAAGTTTACTTCACAACTTTGTGTTCTCTGAGCCAAGGTTGCAACCATTCATTTGCAAAAATTTACATTCATTTGCTATTATCTCAGTTCAGAAGCATGCTATCGAAAAACAATGTATGGATGAATTTAACCTTGTAGTTTTATCT